>NC_068982.1:189335327-189336300 GCF_001194135.2 Octopus bimaculoides | reverse complement strand
ATATATATATATATATACTCAAACACATACGTAACGCGCATATACACATACAAGCACACATATACAAAACTTGTGCTAAAACACATTTAACTGGAATGAATTACTTAGAAGAGCATAAAGCAATGCTGGAAGAAATATAGGTGAGTTCAGTCATAATTAACACGTACCTGCGCGTACACTCGGACGTAGGAAGACATATCACTGCGGAGATAAGCATGGGAAAAATGTCCCTCCAACATAAATGTGTAAAAATACTTCATTGCACAATGATTGACTTCATTGGACTGTAAGACCCACGCGGTTTTACATCGATACGCTCCTCAGCTATGGACATCGAATCAGTCGTTCATAGTCTACTAAGAAGTATCGTTCTTTTAAATAAAAAAGGACAAAATACACACAAATAATAAAGGATTGGAAATGATCGTCAAATATAATTCCGAAAATGGCAGACATTTTTTCTTCAATGGATCCCATTACTATTGTCGCAAAGGTTGATGCGACATTGGTTCCCATTGCTGTGCCTAGTATTTGAATATAATGCTGGTTATCAATTTATATATTCTGACTGTATCAAGGAACTTTTGCAAAAGTTTATGTATGTGCAGTGAAGAATTTCACTGGAAAAGAAGATATAAGATTGCCAGGTTTTTGTCTCTCTCACCAAGGTCAGCGGCTATCGAACGCCGACGAAGGGAAATAACCCTGAAATCCGGATCCGTTCGTGCTGCAGATGTTGGTGAGAGGGATAACTTCCCTTGGCAAACAGGACACAGTCGTGTGTCGATAAGCCAGCTGGAGGAGATGTCCTCCTGGGGCTAAAAGCAACAGTAACATCCACCCCTAGGGGTCAGCCACACTTAAGTGGCAATATACTACACTTTATCGTGCAGTTACTGTTAATACTTCATTTAGAGAATTAACATTGCTTGTTTTCACCTTTTCGATATCAGTGAAGAATTTCACTGGAAAA
>NC_068982.1:189334248-189334889 GCF_001194135.2 Octopus bimaculoides | reverse complement strand
ACTACACATATATATATATATATATATATATATATATATCTTATAGTAAAAATGGATACATAAGGGTGGAAAATCACAGGAATAATACCATATGTCCAACGCAAGATACAATATGTGTGTTCAATTCCTTCAAGAATCAATAAATGAATTTATAGTATTCAGTCTCTAAAGTGTCTAAAAGGTACGGTAAAAAGACAAGCAAATACAACAATAAAAACTTTAGAAATATCATGAATGTTCAAAATATTTATTAAAAAAATATTTATAAATATGCATGATTTCTAAGTTGTATAAAAATATGACAATTAAAGTTAAAACATTACGATATGTAAACGTACATTATGATATAACATATAATGGATTAATATATACGGTATGATGAAGTTATAAATTTACATGTATCATATTAAAAACGTGTACATTAGGACAGGATTAAAAAAAAAACCTATAATATAAAAATTAAGTTAAAAGTATACATCTACGGACCGTTTCTGAGATGTGTCTATTAATATGGTGTTGTACTCATATTAGAGATTAGACACTCCCTTCATCAGGATGTTTGTTTTACATATAGAGAGGAAGGAAAAAAATATAGAGAACATAAAAAGTTTAGAGTGATATAATACAATATACAAGTAAAA
>NC_068982.1:189333519-189334238 GCF_001194135.2 Octopus bimaculoides | reverse complement strand
TATATATATATATATATATATGTACATACACGTGTGTGTTTGAACATACATATTATTTATGTTGACTAGAGGTTCAAGTTTCGTTTGTTCAAAGAGCTGTGGGTCGAAACTGTAAGATCACATCAGTATAAACTTGATAATAAATTTTATTCTACTTTCAATATTGAGTACTCCCAACCAAACAGAAATTGTTCCATTGTTATTCTTAAACTTGCTTTAAAGTAACAGCATCGAGTAAAACCACATTCACACATACGTATACACACACATACACACTCATACATACACACGTATGATGTAATATTTATTCACTATTTGTGGATAAGTTGCAAATAAATTTACATGCACTTGTTAAATGAACATACATTTAGCTTCACTATATAAACAAACACTCGGGCTAAATGACGCGTACGTTTCTTTCTTACTTGCTCTTTCTCATTCTTTTTTCCTTTAATCCATCTCTCCTCAGTCTCTCTCTCTTTCTCTCTCTCATTCGTTCTCCCTCTCTCTCTCTCTCTCTCTCCCGCTCTCTCTTACTCTCTCTGCAGAACTAACTGAAAAACATGCATTAGTTTCGCCTGGTCACTTCCAGCTCATCATTTATTTAAAATTGAATTTGGTCATCATCAATACTAAAATAATCTAAAATAATACACACACAGACACACAGACACACACATATGGATAGATACATAGATAGTTGTATTAAGTATATATAT
>NC_068982.1:189332073-189332789 GCF_001194135.2 Octopus bimaculoides | reverse complement strand
CACATACACACACACACACACACATATACATGAGAATTTGTTTTTGAAAAATACACTTGAATTTGAAAAACGTGTAGTTGATTTTAAATAGATTTATTCACATACATACCAAGCTAGTTTCAACAATTTTTTTGTTTATCAATGGTACAAATGTATATGAAGCAGAGCGATTTTAACGGTATTTAAAATTATGAAGTAGAAATCGAACAAACATGTTTAAACGATCGAATGTTCACATAAAATTCTATGAGTTTCACAGGGATAGATAATATCAAAGTAAATGTTCGGCGAAGATTATAATAAATGTATGTTAGTAAACGGTCGATGATATTGAGTTAGAACAAAAGAAAATGAATGAGTAAAAAAAGTTTTTTTACAGTTTCTGTCATTTTGCGTGTAGTTCTTTTTCCCGTCGTATACTGAGCTTTCGCCTTTAACGAAGTTTTTTGAGAATCAGAGAATATATTGTGTATATGTATGTTTTTCACAAGAAAAAGATCTAATTTTTGATTCGTTATAATTTTGATGACGTCTTATAATTTCTGGTGGATGTTTTTGGTAAAAAAAAAAGGTTGTTTTGGCATTAGTGTTTTAGTTGATGGTTGATTGGTCGGTAGTAGGTTTTGTGACATCACTTTATCTTTGTTTTGATCAAGTTTGGCGTTCTATACATGTGTGTGTGTATGTATGTATGTACGCATGTATATGTATATATA
>NC_068982.1:189328803-189331289 GCF_001194135.2 Octopus bimaculoides | reverse complement strand
TATATATATATATATATATATATATATGGGAGAAGAACTTTAGGTGAACGAATCGCTAAGTTAAGGGAACGTAGATAGAACAAGAACGGTTGTGAAGCCGTTAGGGGTGAACAAATACACACACACACACACGCGCGCGCGTATTATATAAACAAATATCGATTTAGAACTGCTATGAGTACTAGGACTCATAAGGCCGGACTCATACTCCAAGAGGTACGAGTCACTGAGCTTAAAACACTCTCCCACCCCGAACGGTACTCTGGTCCGTCACAGTCCGTTAATTTCTCAGTTACAATTCGAACTCATGTACAGTTGAGTGAACTGGAGCAACAGGAAGTGAAATGTTTTGCTCACGAACACAAGGCTCTGTCTGGTCCGGGAATCGAGACCACAATGTTACGATCATGAGTGCAACACCATAACCAGGAGTAGGAGTGGCTATGTGGTAAGTAGCTTGCTTACAAACCACATGGTTCCGGGTTCAGTCCCACTGCGTGGTACCTTGGGCAAATGTCTTCCCCTATATCCTCGGCCCGACCAAAGCCTTGTGAGTGGATTTGGTAGACGGAAACTGAAAGAAGCCCGTCGTATATATATGTGTGTGTGTGTGTGTGTGTGTGTGTGTGTGTGTGTGTGTGTGTGTGTGTGTATGTATGTATTTATGTATGTATGTATGTATGTATGTATTTATGTATGTGTGTGTGTATATGTTTGTGTGTCTGTGTTTGTCCCCCTCAACATCACTTGACAACCGATGCTGATGTGTTTACATCCCCGTAACTTAGCGGTTCGGCAAAAAAGACCGATAGAATAAGTACTAGGCTTACAAAGAATAAGTCTTGGGGTCGATTTGCTTGACTAAAAGGCGGTGCTCCAGCATGGCCACAGTCAAATGACTGAAACAAGTAAAAGAATAAAAGAGCAAAGACAATACCAGACCCCTTCCCTTTATCTACCATATCCTTTCAATTATTATTCAATATGTTCTTAGTTTTTCAAGACGGTAAGGTAAGGATTGAGTGAGCTTTCGCTGCTATTTTTAGCAGGTTGAGCTATTGCATACAGACACATAGTTAGGAAATACTATAAAATAATGTAAATAATGTACATAATTCCTCATCTCTTAAATATAGAACTGTATAAAATAACGGTTCCAAATTTTGGTACAAGGCCAGTAGTTTCGGTGGGGGGTGTAAGTTGATTATATCGACCCCAGAGCACAAGTGGTACTTATTTTATCGACCCTGTAAGGACGAAAAGCAAAGTCAACTCCGGCAGAATTTGAACTCAGAATGTGAAGGCGGACGAAATACCGCTAAGCATTTTGTCCGGCGCGCTAACGATTCTGTCAGCGCGACACCTTAAAATACTAAACAATAATAATTACTTCGTTATTTTGCAGTGTTAAACACAAGTCCTTCCAAGAATGTTGGCTGCCGAGAGAGATGGGCTTTGTCAGGTTGTAATGTCTGATATTCACCCTATGACGTTCAATGAGTACTTAACTTCTTTGATGTTTTCTTTTTTTTTTTTTATTTCCGGTCTCGTTCAGTCCATTTGGTTGTTGATGGTCACATAGAAACGCGTCAATCCATCTCCAACAAGATATGAATATTAACTACGTCACAGACATAAATATTGTCGTACCTTACATTTTCGAAGTACAAGAAACTCAGGAAATTTCAAGTACTTTAGTATCCATAGTACAATTAATAAGACATATTAATCAGTGACGGTTAGTTTCTGAGTGATAAATGCTTTTTAAATCTTTTACTAACGTAAACCTTAGAGCGCGCAGCTCTCACCTGTTGCAAGCTGACGTAAGAAGTTTGTGCGTCAGCAATACACATTCCGTCTGCTCTACACACAGCTGTAATTAAGGAAAAAGCAGGAAGTTCTTTGTCATTGCAAACACCTTCTAAAGTGATAGTGCCTGTCTGAAACGCGTCCAACGTGTAAATGCGTGCAGATGTTTTATTTACCTTTACGAAAAACAAAAATTGACGGTTATGGTGCAGTGTTTCGCTGCATCAATGTTTTAAGAGGAGGTGAAAGGTTCAGGGTTACAATAATTCACAGCTAAAACTCAACAACAGATGTGGAAACGCGTTGCACAGTCGAGTCTTTGAGTACAGCTTCGAAACAAAGTGTGTATGTATGTATATATATGTATATATATGTGTGTGTACGTAATATATATATACATACACACACATATATATACATATATATATATACATACATACACATACATATATATATATATATATATATATATATACATACATACACACACACATATATATACATATAAGCACATAAACGTATGTATATAAATATATGTGTGTGTACGTTTGTAGGTATGTATGTATGTATGTATGCATGTATGTATGTATGTATGTATGTTTGTATGTATGTATATATGTATGCCGTATGTATGTACGTGTGTATAATTATATATATATATATATATATATATATAT
>NC_068982.1:189325287-189327626 GCF_001194135.2 Octopus bimaculoides | reverse complement strand
GTGTGTGTGTGTGTGTGTGTGTGTGTGTGTGTGTGTGTGTGTGTGTGTGTGTGTGTGTGTGTGTGTGTGAGTGTGTTTGTGTGTGTGTATATATATATATATATATGTATATAGATACATATATATACATGCGTACATATATATATATACATATATATACATTCACACACTCACACACACGCATACACACACACACCTGCATACACACACACACATACACACAGGGTGTACAAGGTAAATTTGACAGTTTCCATAAAATGAAAAGGGAGCACAATGTCCCATCCAAAAATAAAGTATTAAAGAATTTTTTTTTTTAGACGGTGCTCGAGCATGGCCGCAGTCAAATGACTGAAACAAGTAGAAGAGTAAAAAAAAGAGTAAATATCAACTATTTTATGGTCAGTTGATAACAGTTTTTTCAAAGTCGTTTTCAGTCTCCACCACGACCTCAAGACAATTTCTGAATCTGGTGCATGCGTACTTCACCGTGTTTCTGGGAAGATCTTCGATCACCTCCTAAACCTTGGCCACCAGTTTGGCCTTTTTGTTTGCTGGCAGATCAGTTCGTGTCTTTCTTAACCGCGCCTCACACATTGTAATCCATGGGATTACACCGGGGATTAGGAAGCCAGAAATTGTAGCTGATGAAGTCGTAGACGTTCTCCGACAGACACTTCCGGCTCTTTCCGGAGATATGGCAAGGGGTCGAGTCCTGCTGTCACACATATGGCCTTGCAGGAGCAACCCTTTCCAGCCATGGACTGACTACACATAGCTATCTGAATTGAGACCTTGTTCAAAGGTGTGGGGAATTAATTATAGCCTGCGGACTCAGCCAGAACGACCCCCGGGTCCCATCCTGCTGACCACGGATTTGTAGTCACCGTTGCAGCTGTCCATGTCACATCTTATGGCCTTTACAATATTCACGGAACACTGAGCAGCAGCGATGATGTCGGCGTTTTGACACCCGGCACGAATTATCATGATACAGGTAACTCCTTCCCAGTATTCAGATGGCGTCCAGTCCGCCATCTCATCTAACCTTTTCTCAACTACAACGTTACTCATGAGGCTATCCGTGGACATTTCCACCAACACATCTAGTTGTTACTGAAAAAAGGAAACAGAAAATCGTCAAATTTAGCCCGACCATACAGAGAAAGACGGGAAAAGGGTGCGAGAAAGAGAGAGAGAGAGAGAGAGATTGTACCTGTGGTGGGTCGTGTTTACATAACATCCTATTATAGAGAGAGTGGTAGTAAAATGTCCGGGTTTCGAATCTTGTTGTAGGCATTACCTCGTGTTCCTTGTAAAGATGCTCAGTTTTCATTAAACCCGACCTCTTAGCTGCAAACATTGACAAAATACAGTTCAGTTCATTGTAGAGAGCAAAAGTGAGCTGTGTCTATCATGTGCTTTCGATTCTTTACAGCCTAATGGCTAAATAAGAATTTCTGATTTCTTTACACAGTTCTTTGCACTTTTATTGAACTCTGCAAAGTGTTTTATGCTGCAAGGATTGGGTCGGAGTAGGGCAGACAACGCAGTGATCCATAGTTTGTGGGCCGCTTCACATTCACAGGTGTCTGACCAATCTCGTAACGTCATCTGGCCGAAGCGACTTTTGACCGTCCAGTTCTCGTGGTGTTGAGTGTCTTAGACTGAGATAGCGGGGAGGCAATCAGCAAGGGAGTTTCTTATGTCAATTATTTATACATAAATAAATGTAGGTGTGTGTGTATGTGCATACACACACACATGATACTATTAGTAAATATATACATATATATGTGTGTTTATTTATATAAATGTAATGTGTATATGTATATATATATATATATATATATACATATATATATATGTATATATATATAAGCATATATAGACAATCTTATACACACACACAAATATATATCACTCTATATACATCTATACACTGCGCCCAACCGCTGCTACCACCGCCACCTCCACCACCGCCATCACCACCACCACCACACAGCTACTCTTTAGCACAAGTTGTTTAACGGACGCTCTACAGTATTTGGCACGTGTTAAACAGCGGAGTATCGCAAACGCTTCACAAACTCCTTCTTCCTACCCATCCCACGCCTCCAACACACTTACTCTAGACAGCTTCTCAAGTGTACTTGAATTACGAAGTGGGCAGAGAAAAACGATAGCTTCGCAAGCGCTGAGATACATTTGAAATTAAATAACAACAAAAACTAAAAACAAACTTGCAATAACTACAGAGTCTAAGTAGAGAGCGAAGCAAGAAAATAAAGAGAGAGAGAGAGAGAGAGAGAGAGAGAGAGAGAGAGAGAGAGAGAGAGAGA
>NC_068982.1:189321843-189325109 GCF_001194135.2 Octopus bimaculoides | reverse complement strand
TATATATATACATATATATGTATGTATGTATGTATGTGTGTATATATGTATATATACATGTATATATATGTATATGTATATACATATATGTTTATATATATACATACATATATGTGTATATATATATATATACATATATATATATATATATATATATATATACACTTATGTGTATCAATATATACCTATACATATGCATATATGTTTGCGAATGTATGTATGCATATGCATGTGTGTGTGTGTGCGTGCGTGTGTGTGTCTGTGTGAGTGTGTCTATATATGCATGTATGTATCTATACTATAATGGAGAAAGCTGTTTATTAATTAGTTGTCTAACAATTACCAAGAGTACTAAAAGAAAGCAATTCTTAAACGCCTGACCGTCAGGAAATATTTTTACAAATTCATGTTCTCAGAAATTGCCTATCATTTCGATTTCTGAAGTTTATTGAATTTTTTAACTCCAAATCCTCGCAAATTTAAATATTCATTGCATTCACTGCGTTCAGTTCTTCATAAATTTAAATATTCATTGCATTCACTGCGGAGTAGATTTTAATGTTTAATAATAAACACTATTAATTCGCTGCAGGCAACATTTTACGTTTCTTATTTGCAACAGTCTCTCATTCTCTCATTTAATAAAAGCTATATAACTTTGATACGAGGCACAATTTCAAGAATATTATCAGTTTCCGGATTTTGCTGAATGAATATTTTTGATAAAATGAAAATTCTTTAATATACCGGTATAATTTTTTGTTTTTTTAATGAAGAAGTGATTTTGTTGGTATGGCTACTTGGAACGCTATAAGTCTTACCATAATAACTATGTGATTGCTGCTATTTCTAGCATGCTAAACAAGATAGTCTTTAACGAGCTTTCATTTATATATAACATGTGACTGAAAAAGAAAATTATTATTATTCACAGGTGTGTCTATTTCCCTTAGTGATGTTAAACGAAGCCAAATTGGTTTATAAGGCCAATAGGGGAAATTGAGAGCCACGTGTTCGTTAACACGGATGGAGAAAAAAGTTCTTCATTCATTCTCTACATTCATTGTCTGAAGACCTTTGAAAGAAGCACATGGAACATGAGAGACAAGTGTGTAGAGTTTGTGTGGTGAACCTTCATCTTCATACGTCGGCGAGAAAGCTTAACACGAACGCGGAAAGGTACATGTCAGATGCCTTTAGACCAAATGTGTTTCTTCAGTTTTGTGTCAATACGAATGTCCTTGGTTCGCATCATCTTTTCAGCGAACAACTTGATCTTTCTTATGGTTTTTGGTGACTTTTTCTTCAGCTTCACGCCATAGACTTTCTTGTGTAGATGAATGGTACATTCCTGAGTAATAACATCATTCATAGAAGACTTCTTCCTCTCAAACTTCTGCTTCGCCAAAGATGGCGTATGTGTGTGTGCGCGTGCGTGTGTATGTATGTGTGTGTGTGTATGCGTGTGTGTGTGTGTGTCTGTGAGTGTGTGTGTGTGTGTGTATATGTATCTGTGTTTTGGATATTCTTTTATTCTTTTACTTTTCCAGTCATTAGACTGTGGTCGTGCTGGGGCACCGCCTTGAAGAATTTTAGTCGAATTAATCAGCCTCAGTATTATTGTAAGCCTAATACACATTACATCATTCTCTTTTTACCGAAGCGCTAGGTTACGGGGTTTTCAACACAGCAACACCAGTTGTCAAGTAGTAGAGGTTAACACAGACACAAAGACACGCTGACACACACACACATTTTCACGACGGGCTTCTTTCAGTTTCCGTCTACCAAATCTACTCATAAGGCTTCGGTTGGTCCGAGACTATAGTAGATGCCTGTCCAAGGTGTTACGCAGGGGGGATGAACCCGGAACAATGTGGTCATGAAGCCAACTTCTTACCATACATCCAC
The DNA here is from genome assembly GCF_001194135.2 of Octopus bimaculoides. Taxonomy (NCBI): domain Eukaryota; kingdom Metazoa; phylum Mollusca; class Cephalopoda; order Octopoda; family Octopodidae; genus Octopus; species Octopus bimaculoides. The sequence continues at coordinate 189,323,198 of NC_068982.1, read as the reverse complement.
GCATGCGCCAATATGTTTGCGTGCGTGAGTGTACACCTTTAAGTATTTTACTAGCTTTAGTTATCATATGCGTCTGTTTGCATGCATATATGTATATGGATATGTACACACGCATACACATATACACGTACACATGAGTGGGTGCTCACAATCATATACACAAATATACATATAAAGAAACATACAAGCACAGACACACACACACACACACACACACACACACACACACACACTTATAAACATTAATGAAACTGGAGAAATCATTGGATTCCTTACAAAAATACATAAGCGGTCAGCAGCGATAGTTTGTGAAGTAAAATATCTGGAGATAATCTGTAAGTATATTAGAAGTCGTGAAGTAATATATTCATTGCTTACGATAAGACTGTTTCTTTGAGCCGGTCTCAGATGCCGTCTGAATGCTCTATCTTTCGATCTAACAAACTCTACAAAGACTTTTCCATATTATATTGAAGACATATACATTGTGAGGGTGAAAAGGTTGAAGAAATCGTGTTGCGCTGTTGTTTTTTTAGTGAGATTTGTTTTGTGAAACCAACCGGGTGTGAAACGAGTACGTTTAATGGTGGCTCCTGTTATTGTTTCTTGGACTCTATAGTGTTGTTTTTTGTTTTGTTTTCTGGGTTTTTTTTTTTACCAAATAAGCACCAGATAATTAACTACTCTACTCTATTTCTTGAAGGTTTAGGGGCCGAGTTAAAGTTTTCTCCATTGAATCGTAAATAGATTACTGCTTTCCAAAGAAGTTTCCACTCGTTTTAGAATACGATGAAATATTGACTTGTCAGATAATTTTATTCCCTTCCAATGTTTTGTGAATTAACACGAAAAATATTTTTATCGTAGAGTTTTATGGGGGCTTTTTGCGCTCCTGTTCTTCCTCTACAAGTTTTGTTTATCGTTTTTGAAAATTGAATAAATTTTATCACTTTTTAGATATATTACGATGGAGTGCCAAAAAGAAAAGACATTTTCGACAACCGCTTCTTTTCACTTTCAATCAAGATTACAAATCTGCCGAAGCGGTTTGAGTCTTTTGTGCTGTGTACGGAGAAAACGCCATTACTGAAAGAACTGTACAGAAATGGTTTTCACGCTTCAAGGAGGGGAAATTCGATCTCACAGACTCTCCACTTTCCGGTCAACTTGTTCAGTTCAAGGAGGATCGACTGAATGAGCTCATCCACGAGGATCCGCAGCAACCCACTCTCTCTTTATATATATGTGTGTGTGTATGCATCTATGTATGTATATATATATATATATATATATATATATATATATATACATGCATACACACATACATACATACCTATATATATATATATATATAT
>NC_068982.1:189319393-189321155 GCF_001194135.2 Octopus bimaculoides | reverse complement strand
TATATATATATATATATATATATATATATATATACATGTATATATATATGTATATAGATATTTAAATGGAATTAAATGCAGGTGTTATTCAAATTCTTTTACTTCCGACATATGTTTCGAAGACAATATTGGTATTATTCCAGAAGGAGTAAATTGATGTAAAACAAAGTAATCTTCTCATCAGGGAAAGAAAGTAACCAAACTCACAATTTTATATGCATACATACCTACTTACATACATGCATAATTTTAAACATGCATGCATACATACATGCATACATACATACATACATACATACATACATACATAAGTTTATACATGCATGCATACATACATACGTATGTAAGTTCGCGGTGGCGCCGAATTGGCAGTAGATTTGTTTTGAAATATAAATAATATCGCTCGCAATAGGGAACCTAATGACATCAATGTGAAGAGCTTGGATAGTAGACCTGTTGTTAACTGAACAGACTACATTGAAAGAGAACCAACAGAAGTTATACATGCGTCGAGCGAACAATCGGTATGACCGCCATTTTAAACTTTGATATGAGGTTTATGGGAGTTTAAGAGAGGAAAATTTGTTGAAGATTACAATGCCAGACAAAAACGATTCTGTTTTGAATAAAATGAAGTCTTTCAGTATTCTTGAAAATATTTTGTTTAAAATAATTTCATATTTTGAAAAACAAAATAATGAATACTGTTAGAAAATTAGATTGTTATGTTATAGCGGCTTGTTGAAAGGGTTGTATGTGAGAAATATGGTGATTAGTAAAGTTTGGTAAAAGTATAATAATATATTGATTGTTTATTATCAGTGGCTTTTCGTTGTTGTAATATTTTATCGTTCCTAAGGCGGCGAGCTGGCAGAAACGTTAGCACGCCGGGCGAAAATTCTTAGCGGTATTTCGTCTGCCTTTACGTTCTGTGTTCAAATTCCGCCGAGGTCGACTTTGCCTTTCAGGGTCGATAAATTAAGTACCAGTTACGTACTGGGGTCAATCTAATCGACTGGACCCCCTCCTCCTAAAATTTCAGGCCTTGTACCTAGAGCATTTTTTTTATCTTTCACTTGTTTCAGTCATTAGACTGCGGCCATGCTGGAGCACAGCCTCGAAACCCTCTTAATCAAATGAATCGACCTCTGTACTTCCTTTTTCTGTTAAGCCTGGTACTTTTTCTATTTATTTGTCTGGTCAGTTGACATAAGGAATAACCAGCATAGCTGGAATCTGAACTCAGAATTCTAGGATAGTGTAAGTAAATACTCGCTCGCTACCACCGACATCCCTCTTATAATTACAATCGTAACAATAACAACAAGAATATGGTGGAGGAAAGCTTTCAAACATGATCGGCCAAAAGATATCAAGTGACGGAAACGAGCGAGGAACATGGTGTAATCTTGTCCATCGCAACAACTTTTGTGTTGGCTTCTCCTCCAGTAACTGTTTTATATTGTTTGTAGTGGTGCTGTTATTGTAGTTGCAGTTGTGGCGGTGGTGGTGGTGTCGGCGGCGGCGGTGGTGCTGGTGGTGGCGGTGGTGCTGGTGGTCGTAGTGGTGATGGTGGTCGTGGTGGTATTATTGCTCTACGTATTTTAATCGCCTTTTTTTACGTAAAAATGTGTGTTACTGTCTGGGAGATTCTTACGGTAGTAGAAAAGGAATTTTTAACTCCTATTTCTAAATTCGGCATTTGGTGAAGCAATTAGCTAACCCCTAATTATAATTAGGTTTATAATTATAGAATATATAT
>NC_068982.1:189317642-189318365 GCF_001194135.2 Octopus bimaculoides | reverse complement strand
ACACACACACACACACACACACACACATATATATATATATATATATATATATTTCTTTATTGCCCACAGGCAATAAACATAGAGGGAACACACAAATGGATTAAATCGATTACATCGACCCCAGTACGAAACTGGTACTTATTTAATCGACCCCGAAAGGATGAAAGCAAAGTTGACCTCGGCGCAACTTGAACCCAGAACGTAACGGTAGACGAAATTCCGGTAAGCAGTAGAAAGGATTATTATACGTGGATGATGTATACGTTTGCTTGCGTATTTATACATGTGTTTATAGGTGTGCATGCGTGCGTGTGTGTGTGTGCCCGTGCACAGGGGGTGATGAAGAGAGAAAGGAAATAGTGAGAGTAGGTGGAGTATATTTCTGGTTAGAGGACTCCCACGAAAGGGGTTAAACTCGAAGTATCGACAGAGTGAATCCTCTATTTCGAACGAATAATTATACTCTAAGTCATGTATTGAGTACTTTTCCCATTTGGATATCCAACCCAAACGCATATATACACGCACACACACGCACATGTGCCCGTATATATATATATATATACATGCTTAGGGATTGGCAAACCCACACGGATACTTATGCACACATATTTCTCTGTATGTATATTTGTGTACATATAATAATATACATATACATACATACGTGTGTGTGTGCGTGCGCATGTTTACGTATGTGTGTTTCTGCGAGTATGCATATATATA
>NC_068982.1:189307068-189314598 GCF_001194135.2 Octopus bimaculoides | reverse complement strand
TATATATATATATATATATACATACATATATGTATATATATCTGTATACGTATATTTGTATATATATACATATGTATGTATATACATATATACATGCACATACGTTTATATGTATATATATGTATGTATATATGTGTGTATTTGAGTGTATGCGTATATATATGTACATATGTATATATGTATATATATATATATATATACATACATAGTATAGTGGTAAGTATCCCCCGCCTGTCACGCGGGAGACCGGGGCTCGATTCCCGCCGGGGAGGCTGCGTGGTAAGTAACTTGCTTACGAACCACATGGTTCCGGGTTCAGTCCCACTGCGTGGCACTTTCGGCAAGTGCCTTCTACTACACCCTCGGGCCGACCAAAGCCTTCTGAGTGGATTTGGTAGACGGAAACTGAAAGAAGCCCATCGTATGTGTGTGTGCGTGCGTGTTTGTGCCCCCCCCCACCATCGTTTGACGAGCAATGTTGATGTGTTTATGTCCCCGTAACATAGCGGTTCGGACAAAAGAACCCGATAGAATAAGTACTAGGCTTACAAAGTAAGTCATGGAGTCGATTTGTTCGACTAAAGGTGGTGCTCCAGCATGGCCGCAGTGAAACGGCTGAAACAAATAACAGAATATATATATATGTGTGTGTATGCGTGTATGTGTGTGTGTGTTTGTGTTTGTCTCTGTATGTATATGTGTGTGTAGGTGCGTGGTTAAATTGTTGCTCTTATAATTGCATAGTTCTGGTTTCGATTCCCAGACGAGATGTGCGTTTTAGTCTCGAGCAAAGCGCTTCGTTTCGCGTTGCCTCGCTCCGCTCAACTGCAACGGTCCGGTGCTCCATTTAGGGGTAATCCTAACTCACCGAACCAGAGGGGTGGCGTCATTGGAAGGTTACAACAATGCGGAGAAGCGCATTGTGACCAGCGGTGTGTGACAACATCCGAAAATCTGGTCAGTGAGGTGGAGGAGGAGGAGGAGGAGGCAAAGTAGAATAAAATGAAGATTATAAAGAAGTTGACGATTGAGACAGAAGGGGAAAACCCTGTAAGGAAGGGTCAAGACACATGCAATGATGATGATGATGATGATGTTGATGGCGTCCATGATGATAATGATGACAATGATGATAATGATGACGTTGATGATGATGATGACGTTGATGATGATGTCGATTATGATCATGATCATGATGAAGACGATGACGACGACGACGACGACGAGGATGATGATGATGATGATGATGATACAGGGGAGGCAGCAATAATAATAATGACCTTTATGTTTAGGAGACCATGCAATATGAGAAAGAGTAAGGCAGAAGAGAGAGAGAGACGGGGCAGAGAGAGGGAGGGAGAGAGGGAGGACGAGGAGCGCGTGAAGAGCAATATTATTAATAAAGGATATTGGAAAGATGAGAGGAAATGTAATAAAAACATTTATCATTGGTCGTAGTTGAGGTGATATCACACAGCGCCACCGTACGACCGTCCAGCAAAGTAAGGTCATGCAATTCATGGAATTTTTACTGTTTTATGTTGGTCAACATTTAATTAGCCCTGACTAAAGATTAATAAACTATAAATTGTCAATCGAACACGGCCAATCATCAACTCTAGTTACTGTCATGGCGGCACACGTCCAGCAAATTCACTTCCTGTTTTGGTTCATATTAGAGGCGCAGGCGTAGCTGTGTGGTAAGAAGTCTGCTTCCCAACCAAATGGTTCCGGATTCAGTCCCAAGGCGTGACACTTTCGCAAAGCGTCATCTACTATAGCAAGCTTCTTATCACACAGCCACTCCACCATTCATTATCGTCATCATTTAACGTCCGTTTTCCATGCTCGCATGGGTTGGACGGTTTAAGACAAAATCTACACCAGATTTCATTGTCTGTTCTGGCAAGGTTTCGACACCTAGATGCTCTTACTAATGCAAACCATTTAAAAGATCGTATTGACTGATTTTTACATGACACCAGCACCAGTGCTTTATATATATGTATACACACATACATATATATATGTATATATGTATATATAAAGATAAATTAAATATAGAGATATTCTATTGACAATCTAATAATTTTTTTATATTACAATATTTCATAAAATACTATGAGTATAATATATAACATAACATAATATAATATAAATAATTATAAAAACCATAAAAGGCCAACAAATTGTTTCGACTTGTATATATTTTTTCTGATATACATAATTACAGTTCCATTATATATAAGTCACTTCAGGGTCCTTGGTTCAGAAAGACGCAATTCCGTGTGAAAGGACGGCTGGATTGTAAAAATTAATTCAAATGTCTGTGTTATGAGCGCGAGCATTAATTATTCAATCATTTTAACGGACGATACAGTCAAGTAAATGCGATCCACAACCATCGAGATTCACTTCATTATATCTCAAACACATACCAATCGAAACTCTTTTATGTCAAAGATACAACATACAACAATAATATATGTGTGTATATAAATGTATACAATTAAGTATCTAAGTCTTCTCCTACGTGTAACTACAACAAAAAATAAATAAACATTTACATCTTCAATACAACTCTTAGTTGGTATAAAAAAAATTAATTGTTTAAATTAATTAATAATAATCTTCTATATTTATTATTTTCTCGGGGGAATAATTCCGTAATTATTGCTAATATGGACTTAAGACTGTAAATGCGATAACCAAAACTCCCCATATATATATATATATATTCACGTACTTACATATATATATATATATATATTGTAGGCTACAGCAACGAAAATCAAATTTACAAATTTTTTAATGGGTAACCAGATTTGAAGTTACTAAAAAAAATTATTGTTATTCGCACACCATGGAAGGGAGTCAATCGACAGAAATCATCAATACAAAACAAACAACCAACAAGCGCAACTCTCGACGAACTAATCTATATTATTATTATTTACAAAATGAGGGACCGTGTGTGGTGCATATCCAAACTTTATCAATACTTTCAGAAGTAACAAACAACATTATTGTAATGAGAATACGATTTATAAACTATACAATTCTATGATAATTATTATTACTTTGGTTATTAAATTTATGTATGTAGATATATATATATTAGATTGTGTGTGGGTGTTCCTACTACCACCGCTTGACAGTTGTTGGTGTGTTTACGTTCCTGTAATTTAGCGGTTCGGCAAAAGTGACCGAAAGAGTAAATACCAGGTTTTAAAAGCATAATTACTGGGTTCCATTGATTCGACTAAAACTTTTTCGAGGCGGTGCTCCAGAATGGGCGCAGTCTAATGACTGAAACAACTAAAAAAAAATGAAAACAAGAAAGAGATCCTTTGACTTTTCCTTCCTTCTTACAATCCCCCTCCTCCTCCCCCTCCTCCTCCTTCTCCGCCAAGCTTTTTCTTGCTCACTTCTCTTCCTTATTTTTCCTTTTCGATTCTTTCTTTTTTTCTTTTATAGCGATTCTGTGACAATGTCCCTTCCTACCTCAACGCCGTTCCCGTGTTGAGTAATTTGGTGTGTCTCGGTCACATTTATAGGGTGAAACCCGCTCCATAATTCTTATACAACATTCCTGCTTTCATTCCGAAGATAATGAACATCACAAAATTGCATTCTGGCCAAACATTCATCAAGTTCTTGCTGCTGCTGCTGCTGCTGCTGCTGCTGCTGCTGATGATGATGATGATGATGATGATGATGATGATGATGATGATGACCATCATCATCATCATCATCCTCATTATCATCATCATCACCATGACCTCACGATGTACCTCACCTGATAACTCTTTAGCGGTCAGTCCACTGAATTACTAGAGACTATCGGCTTATCCAGGGGGATACCAGCTTACAAATAACTGACATTTCATCGGGCATTCCGGTAAGTTAGTGCAGTATTTCTCCTACAAATGGAGCGTCCGTGAAGATAGAAATGGGGATGGGGGGGACAAATTACTGCTTAAAAAGGAGAGGGTTAAACTTTTGAAATTAGTCAAACAGCAAAGTGAAGATAGGAAAATTGTATGGAAGCAACTGGATTAGTCACGGTTGGAATGTCTATCATCGGTCAAGTGTAGCCGAGGGTTGAATACAAAAACAAATGTGTGGAAGTACGGTTGGCAGGATGCATATGTTTGTGCGTGTGAGTGTGTGTGTGTGTGTCTGTGTGTGTGTGTGTGTGTGTGTGTGTCTGTCTGTCTGTCTGTCTGTCTGTCTGTCTGTCTGTGTGTGTGTGTGTGAGGGACGTCTGTCGATGATCACCTGATACTTGTGTCTCCAATCAGGAGAGAGACAACTGACTATCAGGTGACTATTATCAGCTTGGCAGTAAACACAATGAGGGGAATTTAGATATCAAACTAATATACTGTCATATATAATAATTAACTATATATACACACATACAAATAAATTACCCATACACACATTTACTCATACATACATACATACATAATCTGTAAAACTTTCTGTTTATCATTGAGGTATATATGAGCATGTCTAGACACGCAACTATGTAATGAGAATACATACATAAAACAAAAAATACATACATACATATATACATACACATACATACGTACATACACACATGTATACATACCGGTAATCATTGGGGGTTTGGGATATGTAACACACTGCCTAAATGCCAATCTTGAGAAATTTAGGCTTCTCAAAACCAGAAAGGAGAAAGTTAATTCGAAGACTACAGATCCAATCCATCAGTGGAACTGTAAAAATCTGTAAAACTTTCCAGAAGTTTATCATTTAAATATATATGAGCATGTCTAGATATGTAGCTATACGCATGAGAAGACATACATAAAACAAAACATACAGATCTGCACGTATACACACGCACATACATACATATATACATACATACATACACAGACACACACACTTACTTCCATACAGACATGCATGCGCTCACTTACATACATACATGAATACATACATGCATACACACACACATACATATATACACAGACGCACACACTTCCATACAGACATACATACACACACAAATACATACATGCATACATGCATGTATACACACATACATACATACATATACACACACACATACATACATACATACATACATACATACATACATACTGTTGTTCATGTTAGGGAAGTCTGAAGGATACCTCACTGGTTCACAAGAAAACAGAAATACCAAAATTACACACTGCTTCTTTGTGGATGACTTGGAACTATATGCAAAGAATATGCACGAGATGAAAACGAGCCTTGATCTGGTTGCAACATTTTCAAAGGATATAGGATTGGAATTTGGTCAGAATAAATTATGCTATATGGTTCTGAAAAGAGGGAAAACTATAAACCAGACCAGCAATATCTCCATCAATGACTTCACTGTTTCCCCTATATCTGGTGAGGTGTAGAGGAAAACATATCTTACAATGGTATCTGTAACAAGATACGTGTCACTAAAGCATAGTACAAACAGATAAGGAAAATATGGACCTCGGCATCGATAAATCGGTGGCTCGCAATGCAGTACCAGTACTCATACCAACATTTGGGCTACGTGATTGGATGCTTGATGAGATCCGAGCCATTGATGTGAAAACCTGGAAGATAGTAACCAGCACAAATAATATTCACATCAACAATGGCGTTTAGCGCCTTTACTTCAAACGAAAACAAGGCGGCAGAGGCATAACATCGACCCAGACTGCCTTTGAATGTCATATTATATCCCTTCGGCAACATCTTTTAACCATCAAGTCTCGAAGTGCATCCCTTTACCAAGTTTGCATACATGAGGCTGATGACATCGTAAGACTAGAAAAGCAGCTTTTGAAGCAACATTCCTTGTCTGATAACCCTGAATATATGCCCGAAGAAGTGGCACGATTCATCAGATGAAACGATGAGTCTGTATGAGCAGAAGACGATGCATGGATACGCTAGTAGAAAGCTAACACTTTCAAGTATGTGCGTTTGCAATCGAGGAACAAGAAATATCAACCAAATAATTGATGCACAAAAGGGACAGAAACGCAGGGAAAGCACAAAACTGTGAGAACAATTCAGATTTTCTCAAGTTAACACCGAAGATATCACCCAAATAATAAGCGGTTCTCCAAAAATGTCATCAAGATATTATCTACCGATGAGAGATGATGTTGTAGCTAGGACACTGTATAACGAGGTCCGTCGAAAGGATAACTCCGAGTACAAAGAAATAAGAACTCTCATAATAAAAAGGAGTACTGGTAGAATGTTCCAGTGAAGACCTCAATAAAAAGGAAGCACAACAGACCTGGTATAATGATTTGGGATGGAGAGGAGAAACTGTGCATAGTTGTGGAAATTAGCTGCCCAGCGGATGTTAGCATAAAGCTGAAGATCTGTGAAATAGAGAATACCTATTCTTTTATTCTTTTATTTGTTTCAGTCATTTGACTGCGGCCATGCTGGAGCACCGCCTTTAGTCGAGCAAATCGACCCCAGGATTTATTCTTTGTAAGCCTAGTACTTATTCTATCGGTCTCTTTTGCCGAACTGCTAGGTTGCGGCATCAGTTGTCAAGCGATATTGGAGGGACAGACACAAGCTCACACCCCCATACACACACACACACACACACACACACACACACACATATATATATATATATATACGACGGGCTTCTTTCAGTTTCCGTCTACCAAATCCACTCACAAGGCTTTGGTCGGCCCGAGGCTATAGTAAAAGACACTAGCCCAAGGTACTACGCAGTGGGACTGAACCTGGAACCATGTGGTTGGGAAGCAAGCTACATACCACACAGCCACTGCTGCACCTATGCTGAACTATTGAGAAATCTGCGGTTACTCTATCTAGATTACAAGTTCAGGTTTATATCTGTAATAATTGGGGCCTTGGAATATGTAACACACTACCTAAATACCAATATTGAGAAATTAGGCTTCTCAAGATCAGAAAGGAGAAAGATAATCCGAAGACTACAGATCCAATCCATCACTGGAACTGTAAAACTCTGTAAAACTTTCTAGAAGTTTATCATTTAAATATATCTGAGCATGTCTAGATATGTAACTATATGCATGAGAATACGTACATAAGGTAAAACATACAAATCTGTACACGCACTGACTCCAAATACTGCACATATACACATATATATGCACAGATACCCTATTGATGTTCAAATTCCTTTGAAGGAGTTTTGGATCTAGGTCGGAAACCGGTTCTTTCTCTAATGGTAAGAAATCTTCATATAACTGAAAAATCATATATACGTATGTAATGTATGTATTTATGTACGCGTATGTATTATGTTTGTGTTTTTTTTGTTTTTGTTTTTTTTTTGTCAGCGCGAAATTTTGTCAGTGAACAGGTCGCGGTTTCAAAGCGACGAAGATATTTTTTACACAAATTAAATTTAAATGTTGAAGTGAATCTAACAGCTTTTTACGTGTTTTTAAATGGCTTATAAACACCTTCCATGATGCAATTGTATATATATATATATAT
>NC_068982.1:189301450-189302853 GCF_001194135.2 Octopus bimaculoides | reverse complement strand
TATATATATATATATATATAGATATATATATAGATAGATAGATAGATAGATAGATAGATAGATAGATAGATAGATAGATAGATAGATAGACAGGTATATATATATATATATATATATCGAAACTGAAGGAATGCATTCCCTCAGTTTATATTTTTTGTTCGTATTCATAGCAACCCTAGTTGCTAACTGTGAATTATATAAAAAAAAGACCCCTTTTCACCTTACAGAACGTTGATATGGGAAAAGCCGACAACCTTTGACGTCAATAAAATATTATTGTTCCTGATAGTTGTGTTTTTCTCTTCATACCTACCACGGACTACTCGAAGCTCATTAACCGCTTACACATAGATCCTTGGGTCTTACAATTACACACTTACACACACACATGCATACACACACACAAACACATATACATATATATGTGTTTGTGTGTGTGGTGGCAGAAACGTTAACACGCCGGGAGAAATGCTTAGCGGTATTTCGTCTGCTGCTACGTTCTGAATTCAAATTCCGCCGAGGTCGACTTTGCCTTTCATCCTTTCAGGGTCGATAAATTAAGTACCAGTTACGCACTGGGGTCGATGTAATCGACTTAATCCGTTTGTCTGTCCTTGTTTGTCCCCTCTGTGAGTAGCCCCTTGTGGGTAGTAAAGAAATAACACGAACACATGTCCATATATATATATATATCTCACACACATACATTCATGAACATATACATACATACATGCACACATACATACATACATGCACACATACATACATACACATGACTTTATTATTGCATGTACGTCATTAACTGCTGACACGAAAAATACCGATAATATTTTCCATAATGAAAAAAGAAATAGGAACCATTTTTGCGTAACATCACCAACACAAACCGCACAATATTCACTAACGTCCCGAAGGCATTCATAGCACATCCATTATACAAGAGTTGAAGAGCTGAAGCAATATTATATATTGCACTGTATTCTATAGTAAAAAAAAAAAAACATTTCATATACGACATATCACTATAAAAGGGTTCTATAGTGAGTACTGACACAGAGGTTTGTGCATTACTTACTGCGTCAAAAGGGGCTGGGCTAGATGGCTAGATAGATATAAAGATAGACAAATAGATATAAAGATAGAGAGAGAGAGAGAGAGATTCTTGTACAACCACAAGTATCTGTGCGTGTGTGAGTGTGCTTGCTAATATCTCCTCTACATTTACTTTATACGTTTCGTACGAGCGTCAAATAATTTGACGCACGTACGAAAGATTTCTTGAAAAAAAAATACAAAACAGAACTCTATGCATACATACACGCACACCTGAACATACTGTATGTATTGTGTGTCTGTGTGTGTGTGTGTGTATTACATATATATATATATATATATATATATAT
>NC_068982.1:189299123-189301350 GCF_001194135.2 Octopus bimaculoides | reverse complement strand
ATATATATATATATATATATACTGACAGATATACCTATATATACTTATATCATCATCATCATCATCACCTTTTAACGTACGTTTTCCAACCTGATATGTGTTGGGCGGTTTTGACAGGATCTGGTAAGACCTGCAGCCGCACCAGGTTCCACTGTCATTTCTGCCATGGTTTCTACAGCCGGATGTTTTTCCTCATGCCAACCACTTTACAAAGTGCGGCACGGTTACAAGTGACGTTGCCACGAATCTTGCAATACGCGTGTTTTCTGTTCGCTTCCCTCGATTCGAGCAATCCTTCAGGAACTTGATAAACCAAGCATTCTATCGCAAAGCCTGCATCCCCAATCGTGTCTGTCAACCTTTCCACTATATGCTAAGTTTCGGCTGAGTCTTGGCAGTGAATAATAGAAAGGAATCTTTCCCAACCCGACACATGGCACCAGCCCTCAAGCGGGAATATTTTACAGACCATTGGGCGAGATTTCACGATGGTCATCATTGCAATGTTGATATCAATATTCATTTTCGAAATAGCTTATTTATTTACTTGTCCATTATTTCTTTCTTTGCTATTTCCATTTTTTGATTTTATTCTCTCATTGAAAGGAACAAAATATAAATGAAATTCTAGAATGGAACTAAAGAACGTGTGAAATACCATTTCTACATATTGTCAACATTGTTAAGCAATGGACGAAAGAATGTTCATACAGGGAAATTAATAAGTAAATCAAATAAATAAAATCATAAATAAATATACAAATAAGCCCTCCTCCCCCCGCCACCACTACCACATACATACTGGCTGAGGCAGAGTGGGAGTGGAATATATTGCGAAATTAGAATTCCGAAATTCTGATCAAATTTCTAGGAAAAATGCAAAGACATTAATTCTGCGATTTTGTGATCCCAGTTGTGCAACGAACAAACAATCAGATAAACATGAAAATGAATCCCAAATGGTTTTCCATTTGTTAGGATTTCGCTTGTTTTTAACAAATATTTCTAAAAAACTGTTATTGTTTGTACATTAAAATAGTTAACTAATACCTGTCAAATACACACACGCACACACACACATACACCCACGCACGCACACCCACACATATACATACATCCACACACTACGTGCATACGCAAACACATACACACACACATACAAATGTGGACACGTACACACATATGCAAATATATTTAATATATATAACATATAGAGATGTTTGTATGTATGTCATTGTTCAGTTTTATTTCAATATTTCTTGCCAATAGAGAAAGTGCCAGTTTCTAACCTGGATCCAAGGCTCTTTCATTTGGAATTTCAACAACAGGGTATTTTTGTGTATGTATGTATGTATGTATTTATGTAATGTATGTATTATGTATGTATGTATTATGTATGTTTGTAAAGCGTGTGTAGTGAGCGTATTCCACAGACGATCGTAAAGTCAGGAGTCCGATATCTGACGGTGCATTGTGTTCTTCAGCAAGACTCTTTGCTTCACGTTGCTCCAGTCCACTCAACTGGCAAAACATGAGTTGTACCTGTAATTCAAAAGGGTCCGTTTTGTCACGTTCTGTGTCATGCTGAATCTCCCTGACAAATGCGTTAAGGGTATACATGTCTGTGAACTTGCACGTTAATTTCACAAGTAGGCTGTCCTCATGATTGGAAAAACTGGAACCCACGTCGTCGTAATCAAAGAGAATGCGTATATGCACGTATACATGTAGTCACGATGCATGCATGTGTGTATGTATGCATATGTATAACGTTTAGTGTTGACTACCACGGTACAGATTAATAACATAATATTATCGTTGAATTTTGCTACTCGGAGTTTCACATTTCGGGGCCAAGGCATGTTGCGCATGGAAAATTGATAGGGTTTTCACAATTATATATAAACCGAAATAAGATATATTATATACATATATTGCATTAAATGTATGTGTATGTGTATGTGTATTGCGGCGTTTTGGGGTTTAAAAATTTTTTTTTTCAATAAATTTTATTCAACAACTGCAATAACAATATTTAACGAAGACGTCTTTAAATGGCGGTCTGATCGTCTGCCAAGCAAATGGGAAGCAGTAATTGAAGGAGATGGTGAATATGCTCCGGAATAATCATTTATAGATGTTTTTGTTACATTTTGTTATCATTTTTGCTGAATAAAATTTGCTGAAAAAATGCCGCAATAATTATGCACCAACCCAATATATATAT
>NC_068982.1:189291742-189295888 GCF_001194135.2 Octopus bimaculoides | reverse complement strand
TGGATGCTCCTGCCCGGCACCGCGCACGTTTGCGCCTTGCCGATCAGTTTCTCGATGACAAGCGCCAACCGCTTGTCTAACACCTTGGCCAAAATTTTCAAGTCTGCATTGAGCAGAGTGATGGGCCTAAAGTTATCTATGACGTCCCCCTTGTTTGGATCTTTCTTCAGCAGCGTTACGGCTCCTCGACTCACAAAACCGGGAATGCTCCCGTTTTGCTGCCAGTTGCAGTACACCGCCACCAAGACGTCTCCAAACAAGTCTGGCTTACAGTTGTATAGATAGATAGATAGATAGATAGATAGATAGACAGATAGACAGATAGATAGATAGATAGATAGATAGATAGATAGATAGATAGATAGATGATATGTATGTATATATGTGTGTGTGTGTGTGTGAGTACACACATGTACATACATATATACATATATATATATATATATAAAATATTAGAATTAATATTAATATGCTCAAAAATTAATGTTAACACAACGTTAACAAGGCTACCCAAAATTAGTGAAATTCAAATTGAAATTAAAATCTGAAATATTCACCAGTTGAAAAACGCTAGCAAAAAGAACGCTTCAATCGAATTCAACCTAAGATCTTCCTTCATTCAACTAATGGTGCCGTCATTGGATAACACAAATCCATAATAATAAAAGCGAAATCGTGTCTGTCCGTCCGTCTGGGACCCCTGAATCTCAGTCTACATTTGCTCTACATAGGCGTATTATACCTTTTTGGAATCAGGATAAAGCCCGGATTGAAAAATTGCCCTTCATTTGGTTCTTGAACCTCCAGCATTGCGATCTGATCTAAAAGTATTTAAGTGGCTATTTTTAGCAAGTAAGGCTTGGTTGGTGTTTGTCAGATAACGTCAAAAATCAAGGGGGAGATAAATGATATTCGCTTCGTTAATTTTACGTCGAGATAAGAACTTTGGGACAAATTGGCCAACAGTTGGAATTCAACTGGAACAATTCAATGGTTACATTACAGAATTAATTCTCCTCCGCCCTGATCAAATACCACCGGGACATATAGCCATTATAGAAGTATTGTAGTCATGCTATTTAGCTCTCCTTAATTTTGGGCCCTTAATCCCAATTATCCCTCCGCAGGAGTTAGCTTAAAAGTCCGCACAGAGTGTGGATTTGGAAAAAATAAGCATATTTAAGAAAAGTCATTTTTGTATTCAGCTATTAGTGACGTCAGTGGATGATGAAATATAGTCTAAAAGAAGGTTATTCTTCTATACAACTATGATTGACGTCATTGTATAACTAACGAATACAAAATAAAGATAAGAATGTTACGTTATGATTAATAGAAACTTAGATACTTTACGTCACAACAATTAGTTACCTAGTTATCTATACTATATATAAAACAGAGATGTGTGTGTAATCGCTTTTCACGTGAAATCGACTTCACCAAATGCTTCCATACTTGTAATGCATGAATAATTTGACCTCGGATAAATCTTAGGCTCTTCATTTGATTCTTTTAATTAAAAATAAATAATATTGCTTTATATTTAAGATTGACTTCTTTAAAAAGGTTCCTCAATGTCAACTTCCGGTATTGACGTAACAACCGCAAAAAGCTTTACTCTGTATTTTGTGTATTCGTGTGTGTGTTCGTGTGTATGAGGGAGAGAGAGATTGAGAGAGAGTAAATACTACATACACACCGCTCTCTCACTCTGTCTCACACACATACACACGCACACACATACCCCTTGACTCACTCACCCTCTGTATCTTACAATCACACACATACATAAATGTATACAAACATATTTACAAAGACACACGTGTGTATGCGCGCGCGTGCGTGTTTGTAAGAGACAGAGTGTGAGTGAGTCAAGGGCTGTGTTGTCATATGCATACATCCAAAGATGTATGTAGATTTATGCATGTACGTATACATGACAACAAACCTCTCTCTCTCACTCACACTCTGTCTCTTACAAACACACACATACATAAATGTATACAAACATATTTACAAAGACACACGTGTGTGTGCGCGCGCGTGCGTGCGTTGGGGGGGTTCCACAATCGTGATTTATTTCAATTACTCTTCTGAGGATATTCACGTAAATCATTTTTTTCATTTAATCCCCATTTTAATTTTCGTAAAAGTTTCCAAGTACCAATGAGGCTTTTTGGCACATCTTCAATTTTCCCCATTCATGAGAGGCACCCAGCCATCATTCATCTGAAAGTCCATCTACAGAATGTCCTCAAATTTATATGCAGCATATTTTGCTTTTTTTTCTTCAAGTATATAAGCAACAATTTCATTCCCGAGCAACGCCGGGTGCCTCTGCTAGTTCATTATATTAAACCTTTTATAAGAATTAAGCTTATTATAAAATATATGAAAAATTATTATAATTGATAATTGAAATAATTGAATGCCTTTCTAAATTTATGGCAACATCTTTTTGTAAAGTTCCCATTAAACTTCAACAAAATTAATTTAGAAGTAACTACATAATACATTTCTTCAAGACAAAGATCACATGTAGAATTACCGATATTGTACGATGGTGCATAACTAATAATGGACCATTTTAAATCATACGTTATGTTCTTATCTTTTAATTCCCAAATGTATACAAGATCGATCAGTTAGTTGGCCGGGTATTTAACCAACTGGCTGACAAGTGATATTGAACTACTATATGTGGTATTATTGGTGTAATAAGCCTCGTAAGAGAGAGCAAAATTTGTTTCAACACACAAATTCACATCAAGAATCTTGCAAACCAAATACAAAGCGAAATTTTTTACTTTAGTTAACAATAAAACAATTTTTCACACTGACCATCTTTAAAAGTTATGACCAATTTCTGGATAAACACAATGATTTTGGCCGCAGTATGTATATATCTATCCAATACAGCATAGAATTATTTGTTGTTCTTGATAATAATGATGTTTCGACCAAACAAAAGGCTGGAACTGGATCGCTCAGTATTTGTTCACCAAATGCAGGATATAAAACGTTAAGTAAATGTATTGTCAAACGTTAACTACCTCTGTACGGTTGATTATGTCATTATACGCTACAAATCTATCGCGGAGTATATCAAGTGTTAGCTACAACTGCACTGTGGGTTATTATCAAATGTTAGCAACATATGTACAGTAGGTTAATTCAAGAGTTAGCTTCCGCTCTATCAATTATTATATCAAACTGTTAGCAACAATTTTATTGTAGATTTTATCAGACATTAACAACAAACATACCATGAACTATACCAAACTTTTGCTACAAATTTATCATGACTTATATCAAACGTTAGCTACACCTCTAATAGTGGATGGCACTCGAACGTTAGCAACAGCTGTGCTGTGAGCTGATTCGAACGTTAGCAACAACTGTACTGTGAGTGGAATTAGAAAGTTAACGACAGCTCCATCGCAAATTATACCAAACGTTTGCAACAACTTAACGTAGATTTTCGCGGATGATATCAACTGTTAGCAACAACTGTTCCGTGGATTTTATCAATAGTTACAGCTGAATTGTGGATTTTATCAAACGTTAGGTACAAATCTATCGCGGATTGTATTTCACAATTGCTAACATTTTCTTCTGTATTCCTCTCCATTAGTCTCCTCCCGACAGTTCTCACCTTCACTACTCTCCCCACCCCCTTAATACTATCACTACTGTCCTCAAAATCACAATTCATCCACCAACACTTCTACCAGTGACCTCACACCTCACCATCGTCATTACGATCATCACCGCCACCACCACCACCACCATCACCAACAGCAACAACATCGTCATTCCCACCACCACCACAAACACAACCAACACAAATACGAACCTCAGCACTACCTCCACACTCACCATAATCATCATCATCATCATCATCATCATTAACACCATCATCACTATCCTGTTCATCGTCGCCTCCGAAGTCTCTGGCGCAGGCCATGCTACAGCCATTATTCACGAAAAGCCGTAACATTTTAAAGAATTTTTCCAAAGTGAAACAAATTAAGAGTACAACAACACATGAGAAAGAAAATAGCAAGTCATTCGGGGGGAGGGGGGTAACTAGTTATGTGATTGTGCATAAATATATATATAAGGATGTGTGTATGTATGTATATA
>NC_068982.1:189289343-189290878 GCF_001194135.2 Octopus bimaculoides | reverse complement strand
ATATATATATATATATATATATATATATATATATATATATATATATATACACATATATGCACACACACATACATACAAACATACATGCAGGTTTATACATATACATATTATTAATACTCTAATATAATCCAGATCTGCCCAACCACATCGAATGATAGGGAACATACAGGGTTGTTTAAAATATACAATTACACAGTACTTCACTCGATAGATAAATCCGGAATTCACTTCACTGGATTCTATACAGGATACAGAATATAGAATTAAGATATCATAAAGAAGAATGTATGTATGTATGTATGTATGTATGTATGCATGTTTGTATATGTGTTTGTATGTATGTATTTATGTATCTATTTATGTATGATTCTCTGTATATCTTGTTGTGTCTGGTGAGAGCCATTCTCTTTTAGTGTCTTTTACAGAATTAACACACTCACCGGTTCGATTTCCACTCATTTACTAAGTTATTTTACCTAAAATTTTTGTTGCATCTTGCAACCGTTTTCAATAGTCGTTATCCGAGCTGCGTTCCTTTTGCTTGTTTGTATGCGAGGGTGTGGGTCAGTGTATGTGGGTAAAATAAACTAGCATGTAATAATCGCTATCAGAGACAGGAAAATATATTATGTAGTATGTATGTATGCATGCATGTAAATGTGTGTATGGATGTATGTGTGTGTGAGCGTATGTATATATGTATGTATTCATGTGTTTGTTTTTATGTGTGCATGTTTGCATGTGTGTGTGCACGCATGTATGTATGTCATTATTCAGTTTATTTCAAGATTTTTTGTCAACAGAGAAAGAACCGGTTTTGAACCTAGATCCAAGGTTCCTTCATTGGAATTTCAACATCAACAACAGGGTGTTTTTGTATGTATGTATGTATACGTTTAGATTTGTATGTTTTGTTTTATGTATGTCTGTCTTCTTATGCATATACTTGCATATCTAGACATGCTCATGTATGTATATATATATATATATGTGTGTGTGTGTGTGTGTGTGTGTGTGTGTGTGTGTGTGTGTGTGTGTGTGTGTGTATGTATGTATGTATAATGGAGAAATTGTACAAAATGTATAAATAGATGATGAGTAAAGTGCACCGGTACAGTTTCCATTCCCTGTTGTTATCGGTAGATTTATTGCACGAACTTCGAAGTGGTGGTTGGAGTAATAATATTAATAAAATAGGGGATGGAATGTGTAATAGACTTTATTGGGTACATGACACGTTTCGACTCATTCTGGATCTCTTCAGGTACATCAATAAAAAATCTTTCTAGAGATTTCTTGAGTCGGCTTACATACCGCTATATGTCCATCAAATTCGAAATGTATACGAAATAAAGGCGCCATATTTCTTTGAATATCATCAACTCGACGCCTCTCCCCCCCCCCTTACACACACAGGCGCGCGTGCGCATTCTCTTCTCTCACGCATTGGAAGAGTATCTGTCAGGCATCTGATATGTTCTTGATGGAGCGGAATAAGCAGAGAAGAACACAAGAAATTCCTCCTTGGTCCCGAT
>NC_068982.1:189286616-189289213 GCF_001194135.2 Octopus bimaculoides | reverse complement strand
ACCCATCCCAACCAACACCAACACCACCAACACCACCTCATACCCTCCCTCCTTTCTCCGCCTGCCACCACCTCCACCGCCGTCATCACATAACGTATTTTCCTGTCTCTGACAGCGATTATTACAAGCTAGTTTATTTTACTCTATCACAGAACCAACATCACTAAAGATGTTACAGAAATATTCATAATACAAGACGATACTCTTAGAAAAATACATTAAAATCGTCTGACTTCTTATCTGGCTTCATTATATCGTCTGGCTTCATTATATCGTCTGGTTTCGTTATATCGTCTGGTTTCTTTATATCGTCTGGTTTCGTTATATCGTCTGGTGGGTGGCCACAAACATTGGACGATGTGAACGACAAGGCTCGGAACTGGTAGTTGTTCTTGGTGTTATTGTTGCTGCTGCTATTGATATCGTTCTTGTTGTTGTTTAAACCCAGGTGGGATTTGAACCAGGTGCAGCAATTCTAACTATCTAGGTTTTTATTGAAGCATTATGGTAGATATTTCATCAACTTCGTTTGAAATGTGTTTGAGTCCCGTAGCCGCCTTCTGGTAATTTTCTTCGTCTCATATGAGTAAATGCGCAATCTTTTTCTGCTGTGTGTGTGTGTGTCCACATATAAAATAAGATGAGAGAATAGAAAGGTAATTAATAAATTATTAATTAAAAAATTGACAAACGTCCTTTAATTGCAATTATATATATATATATACTAGCAGCTAAGCCCGGTTTCACCCGGTCGGTTTGGATGATGTGGCTGTAAAACCTGCTCTGTGTAAGCATTCGACTTGTTTGGGCACGTTTACGTTAAAAAACAATTTTACAATGACTTTTTACTGTCAAAACGCTAAAAATTACTGACCAACAAAAAAAACAAGATTCAACCAAATCAAAAAATAAACCCAAATACTAAGCGAACAAAGATGGACCATCCCACTTCCATTGCGCGCGCACACACTCACACAAACACACGCACACACGCACGCACACACACACATTCACAAATCCCCCGTTTTACATACACACACATATATTCACACTGAGATGAATGAAACGCTGTTTGATTTTTTTTTCAGCGTACAATTTTCATCATCCCACTACCAAGTATGACATCACCCCTTCCTTTCTCATTCATAAACACAAGAGTATTATTATAGTAGATTATCTCGGTAACCATGGAAGCTATGAAAAAATACAAAGCCCAGCATCACCACCGGATCATTCTACACATCTGTGTAATTCCACCCAGCCGTTTGACCGTGAATCCCAAGACAAGAAAGAATCACCCATGTCAAATTTATATATATATATATATATATATATATGCGTGTATTTTTGTATCTGTGTTTATCCCCGCCGCCACCGCTTGGCATCTGGTGTTAGTGTGTTAACGTCCCCGTAACTTAGTGGTTCGGCAAAAGACGTGGATGGAATAAGTACTAAGCTTAAGAAAAATAGTACTGAGTCGATTCGTTGGACTAAAACAAATTCTTCAAGGCGGTGCCCCAGCATGGCCGCAGTCTAATGACTGAAACAAGCAAAGGATAGATAGGTAAATAGATAGATAGATAGATAGATAGATAGATAGATAGATAGATAGATAGATAGATAGATAGATAGGTAGGTAGATAGATCACAAATTTATGTTGTACGGTATTTAGCATTCCTGTATTCGTCTCTGTTATTCAAATACATGACACTGCCCACTCATGTCTGTTTCGGCCGTGTGGAAAGCAGCTTGCGTACCAACCACATGGTTCTGGGTTCAGTCCCACTGCATGGCACCTTTGGTAAGTGTCTTCTACTATAGCCTCGGGCCGACCAAAGCTTTGTAAGTGGATTTGGTAGACGGAAACTGAAAGAAGCCCGTCGTATATATGTGTGTGTGAATGTGTATTTGGGTGTTTATGTTTGTCCCCTCCCCCACCATCGCTTGACAACCGATGTTGGTGTTTATGTCCCCGTAACTTAGCGGTTCGGCAAATAACTGAAACAAATAAAAGAATAAAAGAATAAAAGAGTACTTAGGCTATAAAAATGTTCTATTCTTTTTTGTATAAGTCTTAGTCCCTTGCCTACTGGAGATAATATAGAAGAATTGTCGTGCTGATGACGCCTATTGAGGCAGAAACACTTGTCTACCGTGGACATGACTGTCGTCTTATCCCTGGACAATAAGCCTCTCCTTTTCCTTAGTAGCATCTCAGTTTTAAGGAATTTTTATTCCTGATGTCCTTCCCCTCTCAAGTTGGTTTTAATTGCCATTTGATGATCAATAATTATAGATTGATTTATGACACATCAATAAAACAATAATTTATGGTGTATGGCATTTGATATCTTTTATCTTCTACTTGTTTCAGTTTTGAGACTGCGGTCCTGCTGGAGCACTGCTTTGAAGAATTTTTAGTCGAATGAATCGAACCCAGTACTTTTTTAAAAGCTTGGAACTTATTCAATCAGTCTGTTACGGGGGACGTAAACACACCAACAGCGTTTATCAAGCAGTGTGGGGTACAAACATACATAGATAGATATACATACATACATACATACATACATACATATATATATATATATATATA
>NC_068982.1:189284786-189286091 GCF_001194135.2 Octopus bimaculoides | reverse complement strand
TTTTACGTACTGAGTTCAAATTCCACCGAGGTCGACTTCGCCTTTCATCCATTCGGGGTCGATAAAGTGCCAGTTACGTACTGGGGTCGATCTAATCAACTGCCCTCTCCCTCCTCAAAAATTTCGGGATTTGTGCCAAGAGTAGATAAGAATCGTTAGCGCACTGGACAAAATTTTGGGCGACATTTTGTCCTCCTTTACGTTTTGAGTTGAAACTCCGCCGAGGTAGACTTTGCTTTCATCTTTTAGAAGTATTAGACGATCACTGGTGCGATGTAATCGACTTACCCCTTACTCCGGAGTTGCTGGCCTTGTGCCAAAATTAGAGACCCATTTCAAAGAACTAAACTCCTGGACGACGCAAAAGTGGACAGTCACATGGTGTTTTGCATTTACGGTTCGCTACATCGCTATTTTCAGCCGTAAACACAAAATTATGTGGCCATGTAATCGTGTGACCGTGTAGCCGTATGGCCGTGTAACCGATTGACCGTGTAGCCGTATGGCCGTGTAGCCGTATGGCCATATAGCCGTGTAACCGTTGTCCGCGTAGTCGCCTGCTTTTGCGCCTTCCAGGGCTAGAGTGAAAAGAAATTTCAGCCGCTAAATCGTCCTCGCCGCTTCAGAACATTAAGAAAAGGAGGATGCATTTGATAATGTAATCCTAAAACGAGATGGTCCTGGCTGAAACGCCTTTGATTCTAATTGTGTCCGATGAATATTGACCCGAGTCTAAACAAGAGCTACATCCATAACCCAAGGATATCTTGTGTTCGGGTATCGATTCCAACAAACTGGACATGGTTATTTTACCCAGTAACCCATTGAGGTACTTAGAGCAGGGTCGACCCGTGATTCGTTATCGCTTTATCTTTGCCAAATCAAAGCGAAGTGCCAGTGATAGCATACCAAACTTCGACCAAACTTATGGTCGTAGCCAGCTGCAACCCACACTTCAGAGCAGACTAAAAATAAAAATAACTAATGATTTTCACTGACCGAGACAGCATAGACATTATTTATGCTTGCATCTATGTATGTGCTTGCTTATATATATATATATATATATATATATATATATATGTGTTTGTTTATTTATGTATTTATTTATATGTTTTTCTCTTCTTTTCCTATTTCTATCGAAAAGGAAATGAGAAATTAATGGAGAGAGAAAGATATTTGCATTCAGCGGAATAATAAGAGAAATATATAAAAAAAATTAAAAAAAGCTATATATAATAGAGACTTGTGCTGCTCCCTGGAGGGAGATTTAATGGTTTTGAAGGAGTAAAGAGTCAAATAACT
>NC_068982.1:189283564-189284221 GCF_001194135.2 Octopus bimaculoides | reverse complement strand
AAAGAGAGAGAGAGAGAGAGAGAAAGAGAGAGAGAGAGAGAGAGAAAGAGAGAGAGAGAGATGTAACATAATTTAAAACAGTTTGGTTAATTTGTCTAAAAGGGAACGATTAATTTCAAGCATTTTAGGAAAACCTGCTGTATTCTGTCGTATGTGTCTGTGTGTCTGTGTGTCTGTGCATGGGTGTATGTAAGTGTGTATGTGTGTATGTGAGAGAGCGCGGGGAGGAGAGAGACAGAGAGAGACAGACTGACAGACAGGCAGACAGACTGACAGACTGACAGAGAAACTGAGTGCGTGATTGAGAGCGTGAGGGACGAAGGGAATAAATGAAAATATGATTTTATTAAAACAACAAAACGAATTAAAGTAGAAAAACACATTATATATTGAGGGGAGGGGCAGTATGTTTATATGTTTTTTTGTGCCTCTTTACATATATATGTGTGTGTGTGTGTGTGTGTGTATACATGTATGTGTGTGGCGTGGCTGTGTGGTAAGTAGCTCGCTTAACGACCACATGGTTCCGGGTTCAGTCCCACTGCGTGGCACCTTGGGCAAGTGTCTTCTACTATAGCCTCGGGCCGACCAAAGCCTTGTGAGTGGATTTGGTAGACGGAAACTTAAAGAAGCTCGTCGTATATATGTATATGTATG
>NC_068982.1:189274846-189276250 GCF_001194135.2 Octopus bimaculoides | reverse complement strand
GTGGTGGTGGTGGTGATGGTGGTGGTGGTGGTGGTGCTCGTGGTCGTGGTCGTCGTGGCTGAAGTTGATTCTTTGTTGTTGTTGTTGTTCCTGTTGTCATCGTCATCATCTTCCTTATTGTTATTTTTGTTAGTTGTCATTATTCTTGTTGTTCTTGTCTTTATTGCAGCTCCTTTTGTCAACATCATCGTCATTAACGTTTTCACTGTTGTTCTTACAGCTTCTTCTTCTTCTCGTTCTTCTTCTTCTTCTTCTTCTTCTTCTTCTTCTTCTTCTGCTGCTGCTGCTGCTGCTGCTACTGCTGCTGCCATCATTGTTGTTATTGTTGCTGCTGTTGTTGCCATCGTCGCTACCATCGTTTCGTTGTCGTTCTTATTCTTATATTCTTTACGCGGCTTCAGGCGTAGGACAGCGGCCATGCTAGAGCACTGCCTTAGATTATTTCATATCAGTTTTGTGGTCACTTTACGGCCGGAAGTTGGTCTATGTTTCAGTTTGTAGCAGCTGATCTTTTCCATATCTACTTGATAGTATATCTATCTCTTCACGAGAATAGAGACGCAGAGATTTCAGATATTTCCAGGAATTAAGGCTTTTCACCAAAGTTTTCTTTATTGGTGAATGTCCTTTGTAACCCTTCAATCTCTTTTATGAC
The DNA here is from genome assembly GCF_001194135.2 of Octopus bimaculoides. Lineage (NCBI taxonomy): Eukaryota > Metazoa > Mollusca > Cephalopoda > Octopoda > Octopodidae > Octopus > Octopus bimaculoides. Next base: position 189,275,595 of record NC_068982.1, on the reverse strand, counting down.
ATTGGATGAGTTTGGAGACCAAATCTAATCTGTTCAGAACTAGGGTTTTCCGTAGAGTTAATGGTTCTCTTGACTTGAGAAAAGTCTTGCATATTTTTATCGTTCCACTTACATATAGTATTTGTAACGTGCGAATCAGTTGGTTGGTTTCTTTTCCTGATAATCCAAGCTTATCCAGATTATCACTTAATAATTTACTTAAAAATCAAAGTGCACCGATTTAATATTAGTATAAATGTGAATTTATAATCTGGATACGGAAATTGATTGTTTCGGAACAGTTAGCCATAATTATTCTCTTTCTCTTATGATTTTTAAAGAGGAATTCACGTCAGCAAGATAATTGCCCTCTAACGCGGTACATACTTTTTCTTGTCTTTCCCAAACAACAATATATTTGGCCTGTTATGTTTACTCTTGACAGATGTTTCGATGGGAATGTGCCTCCAGCATTCCTTATGCTAATATTTGTACATATTCAATAATAGGGGAAATCTCTATATTTATTCCAGGACAGTCTTTTTTCTGGCATTTTATATTGTTTTTGCGACAACTTTGTTTCCCAAAGGGAGGTAATACCTTGATATTTTGGGGCGGCTGCTAATCATATGTGTGATGTTATTTTCTACACTTTCGGTTGCATGTATGTATGTACGTATGTAAGTATGTATGTATAGATGTACAAGGCGACCAGCCTCTGCAGTTTTGTACACCATGGTAATATATATACATACATATATATATATATA
>NC_068982.1:189264217-189265975 GCF_001194135.2 Octopus bimaculoides | reverse complement strand
ATATATATATATATATATATATACACAACATACATACAGGTATACAGACATACATATATACATACATTATTCTTAAACAGGAATATTATTGACAGTTTCTTCCGAGTTTTAGTCAAGTAAACCATGGTTGGACTGGCCGAAATTTCGAACTCGGTGTCTATAATTTTCTCGTTTAAGAATAATGAATTTGTACTCTACAAAAGTTTTGAGTAACCCATCAGATTAATGTAAAAGTGTTTTTATTATAACTGAACATAAAAACGAACATTAACAACCCCATATTATGCTCATTTTCTTTTTCTTCTGTTATATATACACAAAAGCATACATATTTGCCGGTAGGCTACGATTTGGTGTAGTGGAGATTGGGAAATTAATAATTGTTAATTATTAGCAGTAAATTAATCATCATCCCTTACAGCTGTTTCAATTAATACTCAGTAAATATTCAGTAAATATTAAATTTTTATGATCTGAGCATAATATCTTCAGAGGGGGCATAGTCTGTCACAGACTGTGCACACAAAAAGGTCATTGTCATTCACCTTCTCGATCTTTACATTCTTCCTTAGATCCCTTTTGAATCTTGTGTTATCCTGGCCTCTTCGACTCCTGCTGTCTGTGTTGGCTTGCTCAGACACGCTATCAGTTACACAGGTAGCTATTTTTACAAGCTATGACGACGATATAAAAATAACACAAACAGTCAAGATTTCTCTCGATGCTAACACAAAGATTTACATGCAATATATGACGACGATGAAGAAAACAACATACAATTATATGCAACCAAATTCGGAGTCTTCCCCTATCAGCTTTATTTCGGTCCAGATGGAACGGTAATCCTAGAGTCTATCTCAGTGTGGAATTTGGAGATTGATATGAGCAACAGCGCTTCGTTTCATGTTCATAACAGGCGAATGGCCTGATGGATTCTGAGAACTTTCAGAAGAAGAAATATAGAAACTATGCTGGTCATATGGAGAACATTTGTCCTCAGCTGTCTGGACTACTGGTGTCAACTACGGTCACCCAACCGTGTCAAATTAATAGCGGAACTTGAGACAATTAAACAGTGCTACACCAAAAAGGCTGCATCAATAACACTTGAGCTAATGGGAGAGACTGAGAGAAGTACCACTCTAACCCCTGCAGCGAGGGTAGGAGAGATGTGCAGTGATATACATATAGGAGAGGCTGAAAATGCGGGCACCAGACATTAGTATCAAGAGTTATACAGTAATATCCAGAACAACTTGGCTAGTGCACTGTTCCAAAGTCATCCCATCTACAGTGAGGACCAGTTACTGCAAAACCTTGGGACTCAAAGACCCAGAGCTATTTAATGTCTCGCCAAAAACTCTGAGAGATCTACATGGAGAAAAGGTAGATGTTTTCCAGAAGCATCTTGACTTTTGGCCGTCAAAGATCTCAGACAAACCTACAACACGATAAGGAACTCAAAACTCAAAAGAGGGCAGCAATATCAGACTCCTTCCTTCACCAAAACTGACCACATGAGAATAGCCATTGACAAGATGATGAAACTCGAAGGTACCCCAGGATGGCCACAACCTTTGGGCTGAAACGCATAAAGAAATAAAAGAATATGTACACACATGCGCGCAAGCACACACACACGCACACACACACACACACATAGATAAATAATACATACATACGTATGTATGTATATATACATATGTAGATATATATATACATACATACATGCATATATATATATATATATATATATAT
>NC_068982.1:189262086-189264207 GCF_001194135.2 Octopus bimaculoides | reverse complement strand
TATATATATATATATATATATATATATATATATATATAACATATATATGATATCAGTGGGGAAGTTTGATATGATAAGAAGCGGTGTTATCATGCCTCATAGATATTCATGAGATATTCATGAGATATGGCGGAACTGATAAAACACCTGGGGAGTAAACAACTCCTAACAGTTCACAAATACCGCCACTCCCGAAATATCCCTTCCAAGTTATATATGTCTGTGTGTCTATATTTATGCCTAAGTCTATCTGTTTTGTATTTAAAACTGGATGTTGGTTGGAAGGCAGCGCACCGTTCAGTTGCGGGGTTTGTAGGATACAAAATGAGGCAATCATTATCATTGCCGCCGGACGTGGCTCAACTAAAATGCTAAAAACGGAACAGCCTGCTCGTGAAATTAACATGCAAGTGGTTGATACCCCACCATCTTAAAAGGGGCCCCCCAAGGGACCCACATTGAATAAACTAGACGCTAATACACAGAAATGCTGGATTGTCATGACTGAATCGTCTTCGATCATTGGTTTGCTGGACCATATTTTACCTAGGGTTAAACATCTATGATAACAACAGGATGGTCTCTGCTAGAACAAATTTAGATCGTGCGTTTCTTGAATCAGGTCTAACCTGCTGACTAGGGTGGTGGTGGTGGTGAGGTTAAACAGCAATAACAATAGTTGATAGCACAGTTCTATACTGTATCTATCGATGAGGGATTATTTACATTATTTACATTTGACGGATATTTGTCGTCATCTTCTTTGTTGGTAACCCTCCAGCCTTCAGGTGTCTTGGGGAAATTTCGAACCGGGGTTATCATTCCTAATTATTATTATTATTATTATTATACCTGGATTCGAACTTGGAATCGAACCTCGGAACGCTCTTAACCACTACGCCATATGCCCGTGGGCAATTATGGAGTGAATTTTAGGGCTTATAAATCTAATATTCTCCTATCCTTCCTTAATACCGGTCCCCATATGCTACTTATCACGATCGCTACTTATAATCTTTGCTCGATGTTTTAGGCATTGAGCAGTCTCTCTCTTTGCACTGTATGGATGGTTGGAATTGAAGTTGAGGTATCGTCCAGTAAAGGTCGGCTTGCGGTATACGGATGTCCTGAATCCATTCTTGGTGCGTGTTATTGATACGTCCAGGAATGTCAGCTGATTGTCTTTTTCCTTTTCCATTGTGAACTGTATGGATGGCTTTATTGAATTCACATGACCTAACAGCACTTGGACATCTTCCTGGTGGGGACCAAAGTATAAAGGTGTCATCAACATACCGCAGCCATAGGAATGAGAACCCAGGTTCGAAATTTCTCCAAGACACCTGATGAAGGCTGGAGGATATATCAGCCGAAACGTTGTGTTAACAACAAACAAGATGGGGACAAATACCCGTCAAATGTAAATAAATGTAAATAATGAACAGTTGATAGGATGATCCCGGTTGGAACGTCGTCCGTCAATCGTAGGTTTGTTAACTTAGAGGGCTAACTTGAGATTAAAGAACAACAGCAACAATGGTCGTAATGGTCACGGATGGAACGCCACCTTTGACCATAGGTCAGCTTAGTCAGGACTGACAAGATCATCATCATCCCCATTACCATCATCATCATCATCATCATCACCGTCATCATCATCATCACCATCATCATCATCATCATCCACAACAACAACACCGAGAATAATCTACTTCAGATTTATCTCCTTCCTCCTCCCCTTCTCTTATACATTTCTTTCTTTCTTTCTCTACCTTTTCCACTCTTTTATTCTCTTCCTATGCATCTCTTTTCTTTTTCCCTCTGACCTCTCTCTCCTTCCCTCTTTCCCTCTCTCGTTATCCTTCCCTCCTACTCCCACTTCTCTTTGCTTTAACCACCACACACATTTCGTGACAAAATTTTCATTTAATATATTCTTGCTTTTAAAATATTCATTCCCTTCCGAACACACACATACACACACACACACACACACACACACACACACACAGAGGCGCTGCTCCTAATAATAATAATTCTTCCTTCCTCCTCATCTTTTTGATCAACTTTACCATTTCAATCTCTAAAACAAATACCAATAACATCAAATAAACAAAGCAG
>NC_068982.1:189256335-189257176 GCF_001194135.2 Octopus bimaculoides | reverse complement strand
GTGTGCATGCATATAAATATATGTAAGTGTGCATATAGGTATGTGTCTATGGACATATATATGCATATTTGTATGCTTGCAGTATATAGGTAAGTATTGATATATATTGAGATCATAAATATGGAACTGTTGATAGAACAGCAAAGTTACATGAATATATGAGATATTGCTGAATTATCGGTTTGTCAACATACGTACACACATAAACACATCGACGTACATATAGAAATGACGGCACACTCGCGCAGTCCGAGAATGATGGTTGTTAAATTTTCTTGCGCACGCAGCAAACCGCACACATTATGTGGTTATAATGATAAAATGTACAGACTGTTCTTTAGCTCACGCCCTTCGTCAAATCATCGTTACCTGAAGAGATGAACGGAGTATGACACGCATCAAGCGTCGAGTCGATTACAATGCAAAATGACATGAAGTATTTTGCTCAAGAATACAACGCACTACCCGGACCAGAAATTGAAACCATGGTTCTCTTCAGAGAAACAAGACCTTCTTGATTAAATTTCGAAATCACGTGATAAAGCCTTGTCCAGCTATTCTTTTTGCGAGTCTCACAGGGGAAAGATCGTTTTAGTTTGCTGTGCCTGCGTCCCGTAAATGTAAGAGGTTAATGTTTTTGTGGCTTTCAGAGTTAATTTTTTTAACTCTAATTTTTATCAATCGTTGGTTCTATTTTACATTCTTCATTTATTAATAATTCCTTTTCGTTTTTTAATTACTAACGAACAACTCATAATGTGTTTCATATATTGTAAGATATTAATATATCATTGTATTATCTTTTTATTCATAGCTACAGTATATATATATATATATATAT
>NC_068982.1:189254395-189255930 GCF_001194135.2 Octopus bimaculoides | reverse complement strand
ATAGATAGATAGATAGATAGATAGATAGATAGATAGATAGATAGATAGATAGATAGATAGATAGATAGATAGATAGATAGATACTATGTTCGTATGTTTTTACTCTTATGTACTTGTATATAAGTGTTTATGTATCTTTCTCTCACTTTATCTTCCTGTCTCTCTCTTTCTCTCTCTCATTCTCTCTCATTCTCACTCTTCCTCTGTCTCCCTCTCTCTCACTCTTTCTCTCCTCCTCTCTCTCTTATTCTAAGTCGTTGAGCAGAATAGATAGATAGACCGAAAGATAGATAGACCGACAGATAGATAGACCGACAGATAGATAGACGGACAGACAGGCGGATACATACATACCTATATACATGCATACATACATTCATGCATACATTTCCAACGAAGGATCCTCGGATCTGGGTTAGAAACCGGTTCTTTCTCTATTGGCAAGAAATAAAACTGAATACTGACATACATACATACCCGTATGTATACATATATGTATGTATGTAACTATGTACGTATGTATTTAAGTGTGTATGTATATATGTATATCTGCATGTATGTAAGTATCCCTGTATGCGTAGGCACATGGAATTAAAAGCCAACATTAAGTCGATCGAAGAAATTCAATAGATGCATTCCTGTCAATAAAGCTTTATTATCGATATATTGATGATGAGGCGGCGCTCCAACTAAATGACGTTTCCTGGAAATGACCAGAGAAGCGATAGCGCTGGTGCTGATGAGTGGTTATGGCAGCGGTTTTGTTGCTTGTCGATGTAGTTATGACACCGTTGGTGTTGTATTTCTTAGCAATGCTATTGGTGGGGGTTGAGATTGGATTGGCCGTGAGGTATATCGCTGTGTAATTTCAAATAGGGCTGAGAATGCCTTCTCGCCTTTAAAATCCCTTCACTGTTTTCATGATCATTGCATTCAATATACATTTACTAAATTACTGGGCCCTTAATAATATTTTGTTTCAACGACATACCACACTATAAGAAATATCTATAGATAGGTAGAGGCACCGGATACGTGGTTAAGAAAACTCGATTCGTAAAGACATACTTTCTGGTTCAGTCTCACTGAGCACCATTGGGCAAAAGGTATTTCTACGATAGCCCCCGGGCCGACAGAAGCCTTGTGAGTGAATTTGTTATACGGAAGCTGTGTGGAAACCTGTCGTATTCACATATATATTGGAGTGAATTGATGTTTGTGCTTCTCTCTTGCCAATGCTTGACAACCGGGTTTGGTTTGTTTACATCCCCGTAATTTTGAGGCTTGGTAAAAGAGAAAAGAAATACCATATTTAAAAAAAAAGCACTGGTGCCGATTTGTTCGACTAAATCATCCCTCCAATGACCGGGACGAATAGACAGACAGACAGACAGACAGACAGACAGACAGACAGACAGACAGACAGATAGATAGATAGATAGATAGATAGATAGATAGATAGATAGATAGATAGATAAACAGACAGATAGATAGATAGATAGATAGATAGATAGATAGATAGATAGATAGATAAC
>NC_068982.1:189251954-189253157 GCF_001194135.2 Octopus bimaculoides | reverse complement strand
CCCTTCCACAAGAAGCGGAAGAGTATGCGTTCCAGTTTGGTGATGGTAGGGTCGGGACAAGGCACGACAGTCAGACTGTATTCGATGACGGATGCAATGTACGCGTTCGCCACCTCCGCCCGACCTTTTAGGGATAGCTTCCTCTCGGCCCATTGCCGGGTGAGAGTGACCACTCTAGTCGTTATTTCGCCCCAGTTCTTCTCTATTTGGAGGTCCGGACCGAACCAGACTCCGAGCAATTTAACCGAGATAGATAGATAGATAAGAAAGTAAGTGTGGAAAAGCGTTTTACTCTTCCTTACAAGTGTTTCCTGACCATTTTTGCCGGTGCCCCACTTTTTAAAAAAATTGGTACTCATCAACATTCTTTTTTAACATAGTAACACGATCTACAGTTCAATTACAAGACTGACGGATACCTCGACTCAATAGTGAGCGGACTTCACTACTGCTTTTACAAACGCTTGACACTGGACAATAGATATTGAAACAGAGAAACAAACGCCTAACAAATGCAGATACCTCACTCGGTATGCTGATTGGTCGAATCTACATCGATTCCCGTGGTTTCAGTATAGATATTGCATGGCAATGTTCTTTTTTCATTTCAATATTCAAAGATAGACTTAGGGTCGGCAAGTATGCGTTCAAATCACTTGCAAAAATGTTCACAACCCATGCTAACGCATACCCAACTCCAATTTGTTGTATATGCATACATATGTGTGTGTGTGTGTGTGTGTGTGTGTGTGTGTGTGTGTGTGTGTGTGTGTGTGTGTGTGTGTGTGTGTGTGTGTGTGTGTGTGCATCAGTAAGAAAAACATTCAAGGAAAGGGCATGGCAAGCATATTGCAAAGGTGTCGGAGCTTCGGATCTCGTGTTCAATTGATCTTTAATCATAATTAAATAAACGTCTTTAGCTTTAAATAGTATAGCTTTAACTATTACACCGGTTAAATATGTACTAATTTTATCTTCATTATTATTTTAAACTTAAACTTCGTTCAACTTGTATTTAAAACAATGATAATTTAAAACAATGATAATTTAGGTAAGATGTTTTTTGTATATAATATACATGTTATTATTATGGGTGAAGGGATGATTATTGAATGGTTATTATTTCGATATTATGATATTTTTTTAATAATTTTTCTATCTTTATATAATAAGTATATCATATTAATTCATTTGGTACTTATT
>NC_068982.1:189244972-189245637 GCF_001194135.2 Octopus bimaculoides | reverse complement strand
ATAATGTAACTACATGTGGATCGTTGGCGGTTTTTTTCCTCCGTCTTCCTTTTCTCTTGGACTTTCCTCTGTCTCCTGTTTCTGAAGAAAAGCTTTGCTCGAAACGTAAAGCAACCTTTCTTTCCTTCCCTGTGCGTCTTATTAATGCTTTGCATGTACCACGTCCTCGCGTTGTTGCTGTTTTCTTGTGTTTTTCTTCGTTTTTTGGCGGGGATTAATTATATATATATATATATATATATATGTATATATATACACTTTTAGAACAAGAGATCGGGAGAGCATGATGGTCCTCTGGAGGACACTTGTCCTAAGCCACTTTGACTATTGCTCTCAGCTATGGTCACCAACCAGTGTCAAATCAATTGCAGAACTTAAGGCAGTCTAACGAAGCTACACGGATAACCTCTATACAGCATATAAGCTATTGGGAAAGACACAAGAGATTAAGATTCTATTCCTTCGAGCGTAGGCGAGAAAGATAGGCCATAATATACATCTGGAAGATCCTAGAAGTACTTGTCCCAAACTTTGGCATCGAGAGTTACACAAATACTAGAACTGGGCGCCACTGCATAGTGCCAAATACTCCAAATTTGCCATCAAGATGCGGGGCAAGATACTGCAATAGCCTGGGCTTCAGAGGTCCACAGCTTTTCAATATC
>NC_068982.1:189244497-189244962 GCF_001194135.2 Octopus bimaculoides | reverse complement strand
TATATATATATATATATATATATATGTTTATATGTTTATATGTTTATATAAATATATATATATATTTATATATAATTTCTTGAAGAGAGTCGAACGTTTTCATTTTACCGTTTTTCAAAGAGATTTGAAAGCTACAATATATCGAGAGGAAAGAAATACGAGCGACATCGAATTCACATTGCAGGTTTGGGGTATAATGAGGGTATGTGCTGTACACACACAAACGTACGTACATACATACATACATACATACATACATACATACATACATACATACGTACGTACGTACATAATGCATGCAAAAATACCCTGCTGATGTTGTTAAAATTTCAATGAAGGAGCCTTGGATCTAGGTTAGAAACCGGTTCTTTCTCTATTGGCAAGAAACCTCGAAATAAAACTGAAAAACGACATACACGCGCACACACACACACACACACACACACACACACACACACACACACA
>NC_068982.1:189242968-189244487 GCF_001194135.2 Octopus bimaculoides | reverse complement strand
ACACACACACACACACACACACACACACACACACACACACACATACACGCATACACACATACATATATATATATAGGTATAAGTTATAGGTGTTTATAGCCTCTAAGGGATACATATATCCAGAGGCACTCCTGGTAATTACCTCAGTAGGTATGGTCCTTGGTATATGATGTCTGGCATTGGCAACGAGGCAAAAATATAAAAATATATTTTTCGTCACCATGACACACAGAAACGATCGTAAACTCACTTTGACTTTCACCTTTCTTAACTAAGCGATGGTGGGGGGGGGGACAAACACAGACACACACACACACACACACACTTACATATGACGGGCTTCTTTCGGGTTCCGTCTACCAAATCCACTCACAAGGCTTCGGTGGGACACTTGACCAAGGTGCCACGCAGTAGAACTGAACCCGGAGACATGTGGTTGGGAAGTAAGCTTCTTACCATATAACTACGCTTACGGTTTAGATATAGATTCAAGGCTTGAATACGGTACTTATGCGTAGGCACCCGAATATCGCATCCCAAAAGGATAGGTGATTAAAATAAAAAAATAAGCAACACGGATTTCAAAGGTCATTGCAGTACGCACGTTTCATGCTACTTCAATTTATTTAAGTAATGCGAGCATTACATTAAATGCAATATGAAGAGCAATCTTCAGCTGCACGAAAATGCAGAAAATTACTGTAGAAAAGACATATTATAAATGTGGCAACATTTCAAATCCAAGTGGGAGAGAGAATACATAAAAATCTAAATGTGAGGAAGAATACATAAGTCCATCTTGACATATATATATTTATATAGAAAAAGAGGCAGAGAGAAAGAGAGAGCGACACACACACACACACACACACACATGTATATATATATGTATAAATATAAATATATCTATGTGTGTGTGTGTTGGTGTGTCGGAGTGTGCATGTCTTTGTGAACACACGCATGCTCGCGCACATGCCTGTGTGGTACATTGTTTCTGTATGTGTACATGCATGTATTTGTACATGTATATGCAAGAGACAAAAAAAAACAATATGATGATGATGTAAATATAAAAAATGACATAGGCAGACGATCAGAGTGAGCGGGAGACAGACAGACAGACGGACGGACGGACTTACAGAATATGTGGGCATACAAAACGTTACGAGTTGAGGTCAGGATGGAGGTGGGGTGATGAAACTAGTAAAATAGCTGGTGGTGACCAGGCCTGACCTCTGTCCGGCGGCGTATCGCTGTCCATGGGGGCAAGGCTGTGTGTTGTCCGGTAGCAGCGTTCCGTTGGCAAATATGCTTTCATTAAGACACGGAAATACCGGCCGTCCTGCGTTTACCCGCTTCATCCACCCCGTCTGTAAACACTTCAACCGGGATGGCGTATTTTGGCTCATCTTGCCACATACCCAAATGATAGTACAGAAACACACGCACACACACACACACACACCCACACACACACACACACACACACACACACACACACACACACACACACACACAC
>NC_068982.1:189240726-189241833 GCF_001194135.2 Octopus bimaculoides | reverse complement strand
TATATATATATATATATATATATATTATACATGTACATACATACACATAGTGGCTGCGTGGTAAGAAGCTTGCTTCCCAACCACATGGTTCTGGATTCAGTTCCACTGCGTGCCACCTTCGGCAAGTGTCTTCTGATATAGCCCGGGCCGATCAAAGACTTGTGAGTGGATTTGGTAGACGGAAACCGAAAGACGCCCGTCATATGTAAGTGTGTGTGTGTGTGTGTGTGTCTGTGTTTATCACCCCCCCCCCCATCACTTGACAACCGATGTTGGTGTATTTACGTCCCTGCATGATATTATAATTCTACAGTCACCAAAAGAATGGACGCACACTACTGGAACACCTTTATTCATCTTTACTTCAATGTATATATATTTAAGTATACACACAATTCTACATCAACACACGCCACAGACAGGCAAGAATAATATCGAGAAAATCTTTCAAGAATTCCACTTGCATGTGAATGTTGTAGTTAAGTGGTGATGAGACACTTATTAGAGTGAGCCAAAGAGGTAAATTAATGAGTTGAAATTACATGTCTAATGAGGAAATTTATTACTGTTGACGATAATTCTTTTCGTGAAAAGTAAAGTCAACCCAGATACTCTACCAAGTAAGGATCATGCTCGTTCGTCAATACATGCCTCCAGTTAATTTTTAATCAGTTTGATATTCGAAGTTGTCTCCCTTCCTTCCTCTTAAAATAATTATCATTTACATTACTGTGCATTTCAGGTAATTAATCAAACTTTCTGGTCTGTAGTAGGTAGGCTACGTACAAATAAATACAAACGGATATGAGCATACACACACGCACGCACACGCACGCACACGCGCGCACACACGCACACACACACACACACACACACACACACACACACACACACAAGCAATCTAATACTTGTGAACAATAATTCTCCCCCGACTATTTACCTTTCTACATTTGCACCTATCAGAACACCCACATACAGAATCATTCATGCTTACAAACAGATAGATTGACAAAACAAACACATACATACAGGAAAATAGATACATACGTAAACGATATATATATGTATGGATGTGTGTGTATGTATGTATCGCTCTCTCTCTCTCTC
>NC_068982.1:189237101-189240585 GCF_001194135.2 Octopus bimaculoides | reverse complement strand
TATATATATATATATATATATACATATATACACACAAATACACACACACACACACATATATATATATATATATACATATATGCATACGTGTGTATGTGTGTGTGTGAGTTTGCGTGTGTGTGTAGATAGATAGATATACATATAAAAATTCGTGTCTGTAGATATATATACATACATATACACATATATGTATGTGCGTGTATGTACATAAATATATGTATATATGTGTATATATATATATATGTATATATGTACACATACATACACATATATATAAGTACATGTATATACACAAATATATATACATATATACATATATATATATATATATGTACATATACATACACACACACACACATATACATATATATATATATGCTAACATACATGCATATAGACGCTCATACATATGTACGTATATAGGGCGAGTGTAAACGTTTGAGGAGTAGATGTTCTCGCCATGATGGCGTCTCACCCAAGCCTGACCTGATGCACCGCCCTATATCTTCTTTGGAGAGGCTTGAATAACAGGATGTACAACTTGCATGTGTTTAAACAACATCCTTCATGTCTATTCATCGAACACCGGAAGTTAGGTTTAAAGAAGAAGCTCAGAAGAAAAGAAAGTTTATATCTGCTTCCGTACTCCGTAATAACAACAGCCAAACGAACGCTGGAGTACAAAAACAGCAACAAACAAAAAAAAATAACACACGGCGATGAATAAAAAAGAAACTGATCTAGTGTTTAAACAAGTCGTTTGCTCTATCTTTCTCTTTCCGTCGCTCTCCATATATATGCTTGTGTGTGTGTGTGTGTGTGTGTGTGTGTGTGTGTGTGTGTGTGCGTATACTTACAATTACACATTCGTACATACACACGCATATAACCACTCGTACATATACACACTAACATACATCTGTATGTAGTAAAATTATGAATGTACGTACGAATTAACGAAAACGTATATATACATATATAAACACATACACACACACACACACACACACATACACACACACACACATATATATATATATATATATATATACACACATATATATATACATATGCATATATGGGTACAGGACGTCACCAGCAGTAAACAACATGAAATACGAAAACAAATGAATTCAATATGCAAAGAACGGGAGAAACAAATGGAAAACAGGACAAGTAACATAAAGAACGACCCTTCATCAGTTGTCGGCTTTCTATATACTCTTCATTCGACTATATATATATATATATATGTATATATATATATATATATATATTTACATATATATATAGGGAAAGAGAGAGAGAGGTCTATATATATACGCATATTCTTATTTGTATGTGTGTATGTATCTGTGCATAAATGCACACACACACACACGTGTATAAATCAGGTGAAATGATTAAAGAACTCACTGTTAAAACCCAGTGCAGGAAGACATTTATTCATTATTTTCATACAAAATGACCAACGTGTTTTGCGTTAGGGATCGTCAGACGAAACTATGTATGCATGTATGTATAACGGTACGGCGTGCCTGCAGCTGTGTTTATATCTCCATAAAAATCTATTGCAGTAACTATGGTACACAGTAACAGCTGTAAACTCACTCTTACCCTCACCTTGCTTAATTAATTAAATAATGGCTTTTTAGCACCACAGACACACTTCTAATTTTTGTTTTTCCTCCATTTTCTTATCGTCTATATATAAACTATCGTCTATATATAAACTACGGTATACCTTTTAAATTATACTAAGGACCATACTTACTGAGGTAATTACCTGGAGAGCCTCTGGATACTTCTTTCCCTTAGAGGGCTTAACACCTCTAACTTACACCTTACATAATATATATGTATGTGTGTATGTATGTATGTATGTATGTATGTATGTATGTATGTATGCATGTATGCATGTATGTATGTATGTATGTATGAGAGAATCCACACGTCCAATTCTTCTCTGCGGTTTTAAGCTAAAGTTTTGCTACCTTTTTTTTTAATATAATGTGCCTCCTCAGTCCAGAATTGTACAGCAATTGTATGTCTCGTCAAGGCTTATGATTGTTATCTTGAATATATTGATCTGTCCAGGAATCCTACCTGTGATCCTGTTACCTTGAAAAAATTGTGTTCTTTTCTGATGGACATTTATAGTTCAGCGATTCACTTTGTGAGTATCAATATTAAAATAATTTATAATCAAAATCGATATTAAGAGACGCTGATCGATTGCTGTCAAGTGATTTGTTTAGAGAGTGACTAAGATTGCAGCTTCCTTATGTGTCACTCTCCTGGCCAGGAACAGGTATTATCTCAGAGTAAACTCTACATTGTCATTCTGACAGGATGACTTGACATTGTTAGGCCGTGACATAGGGGGCCCATAATTTGATAGGTTTCAGGTTGATATAAATCTGACTTTTGTCGTCCTTTTTGTCTTTGTAACTATTTCAGCTGAAATTTTCTCCGTTCCTGTGGACCTGGTTCTTGCCACAGAAAGTGAAAGACGCATGCATCGATCTTCAAACACTAGTGTATGCACAGATCACTATATCAAAACTATGAAAAGTAAAGTGCAAAGTTTGGCGACACGTAGAGATGCTGCAGGCCTCTGGATTAGAAAAGCACAGTTCATAAGGAAATAGAAACGCAGAGAAGAGATGGACACAAGAAAATACTTATTCAGTCTCTCGGAGCAGTAACGGTATAGAGTCTAGCGTTTACTCTTAATATGGATTAGAACACAAAGCAACTCAATTGTGATAAGAGCTTTCACTGCAGGAATAGCCTCGGGATAAAATTCTCCACCTACTAGCTAATGACGTCACTCACGGCCTAAAGTAAATAAGTAAATATGTATTTATACGAGAAAGAGAGGAAAATTTCAATGGAGAAAAAGCTTACTACGTCCGATTACACTTTAACGGATTAAATATGGACTTTACACAAATATATTTTATTCCATCCTCTTTCGTACAACGGATGACCATTAGATTGCATCTACTAAGTTCCTCTCTGAGGCACAAGTCCGGACAAGGTTGTTTATGGAAGACCAGCAGACGGCCATGCATACTAGCCTCCCTTTCTCCACTCCACTGATGTTATGTAAGGGAAAGGCAAAGGCCGACACAACTTGGCACCTGTGACGTCACAACTCATTTCTACGGCTGAGTGAACTGGGGAAATGGGAAATATAGTGTCTTGCTCAAGAACACAACACAGCATAGTCTGGAATCGAACACACTACCTCGTGATTGTGAGAGCCCAACCCTCTAAACACTGAGCCTTATATTTATATATATATCTATATATATGTGTGCGTGTTTGTGTGGGTTTGTGTATGTATGTAATATGTATGTAAATATATACTCACGTACATACATATGCACATATATATCTTACATCTTTCACTTCTTTCAGTCTATGTATATATCAACATTTATATATATATATATATATATATATGAATATATATATA
>NC_068982.1:189231214-189234000 GCF_001194135.2 Octopus bimaculoides | reverse complement strand
ATATCACGTGATCGACCAGACTATCGGATGTTGTTGCTTCACATTGTTTTCACTTTGGAATGACACCACCTCGCTGGCTGGGTGAGCAGGCTAACATTCCTACCTCTACCCCGATCGGAAGACTACTCTGTCGCAAAGTTACCCATTTACAGCTGAGCGAACTGGAGCAACATGAAATGAAGTGTTTTGCTCGAGAACACCATGGGCTGCTCCGTCAGGAAATCGAACCCACAATCACAATGCCACACGCTTTTTCATGTGTGTGTGTGTGTGCGTGTGCGTGTGTGTGTGTGTGTGTGTGTGTGTGTCTGTAGTAGTAGTAGTAGTAGGAAATTTTGACAAACACACGACGCAGTTTATATCATTTGTACCCTACATCCGTTTCACTGTAGTGGTTCTTTGCATTATGTTTACACAGATCACATGTCGTACATCTAACTGTACGGACAAGATATGGGTGTGTGTGCGTGTGCGTGTGTTAGTGTGTGTGTGTGTGAGTATCTTTGTATTTGTGTTTGTTCTTCCCTCATCACTTGATAACCGCTATTGGTTTGTTCACGTCCCCGTATCTTAGCGGTTTGCCAAAAGATGACGATAGAATATGTACCAGAGTTATAAGAAAAGAAGTACTATTGTCGATTTGTTTGACTATAATTTCAAGGCCTTGCCCCAAGATGGTCGCAATCCAATGACTGAAACAAGTAAAAGATAAAAGATGGACACTCAACTCAAGAAAATCAATATCTAAATCTAGAAAATAGTACATCACAGAAATTATAATAATGGTTTGATTTGGTCTGGTCTGGTTTGATCTGGTTTGGAGTTCTTGGATAGTTTTTAATCTATAACATCACATTATTTGCAGCGTGGAAGGTGTTCATAAGCCATTTAAAAACACACAAAAACCGTGAGATTCACTTCAACATTTAAATTTAATTTGCCAAAATATTTTCGTCGCTTTGAGACCGCGACCTGTTCACTGACAAAATTCCATGCTATATCAAAGAATTTTCTCAGTGATCGGGTGGCGGTCTCAAAGCGAGGAAAATATTTTGGCAAATTAAATTTAAATGTTGAAGTGAATCTAACGGTTTTTGTGTGTTTTTAAATGGCTTACAAACACCTTCCATGCTGCAATTGTTTACGTTTCAGCATACGATCTCAGATCAGGTCACTTGCTATGCATGTGCATCTCCGTAATCACATTATTTGAAAGCATTAAAAAAATTGGTATGTTATGAAGCTCACTCCTTTGCTAATATCTCAAAATAATAATAATAATTATTATTATTATTCATTAGTTTTCATTTCTTATGTACTTTTACTGCATAACTGAGTACAGTTCCAAATTCCTTGGCTAGACGCAATGTTTCATTTCATTTTTTTTGCATTTTCTCGATTCATTGTGTATTGTCCTTTGTAAAGCCATTTTCTCTACATCGGATATTTATAAGTCCTGGGCTTGTCGGTAATGTATTTGTCAGACTTTAATTTTATGTGATGAGAACTCACAGCTTATTTTGCTGGGTATGATGGAAAGTGCCATCTGTCCACATCCAGCAGACTAAGGAGACACTTGTTTACTGGTCATGCTTCAAGAACTCTGCGAAGAATTCTTGCAGTTCCAAGCAAGGCTGATTTTTGTAGGTCTTCTACTTTCACACTTGTACCGACCTTCTTTAGCCATGTTGGGAGTCGAGCGCTGATCCTTCCAAGTGTGCAAATTACCATTGGTATCACATCCACTCTCCTCATTGACCACAGCCTTCGTATTTCCCACTTCAAATCGTCATAGTTGTTTATTTTGTCTTCTCCTTTCGCATTGATCCTGTTGTCACCGGGGCTATGTCGATTATCATACAATGTTCTTTCTTTTCTATTCACCACAATAATGTCCGGTTTCTGATGTCTGGTCAGGTGATCACACTGAATTGTATCCCACAGGATTTTGCAATTCTCATTCTCGATGACTCCTTCTGGGGTTTGTTCATACCACGCTGACACTCGTTGGCGCTGCTTCGAAGAGGCCAGGGAACAGAAGAAAGAAGGAGAAAGAAGAAATGCACTCAACACCAAAGCTGAAGACACTTCCGAAAGGAGGTAGGGGCCTGCCACGTCGAAAACGGTAGAGGAGTAGGGGCCGAAACCGGTCGTGGTTCCTCTTGATGATGTCTTTAGCCATTGGATCCTATAGAGGAGCTGTTGAGGTGGCAAACCACAAAACAGGGTTGGAATTCCTTCCCTCTGTGTTAATGTGTGGAAGTGGAGAAGAATTAAAATGAGAAGGTGCTTGGAGAGCTGTAAAATATGGTTCTTCAGGAGAATATTGAGGATAGCATGTATAGACAAAGTGTCTAATGAAGAAATGATGATCCACATTGCAGTAAATAGTGAGCTGCAATGGAGAGGTCGGCTATCAAATTACATCAGAATATTGTGAGTACTTTATATCCATTCACTGTTTATTTCATTTCCATAGCAAGGAAAAGAATCTTGTATCTGGAGAAGGTCATTGTGCCAGTAATAAACACACGCACTGGTTCTAGTTAATTTCTTTTCATTTATTTGTCAACTGACTCACTTTTTTCGTTAGTGAAGTGAAAATAATAGAATATATTTAATTAACTTTAATAGAAGTATTTAATTAACTTTTCTTTTTGCTTCATTTCAAATATAAATTCCATATATACATACATATATATATATACATAACATATATATGTAAATATATATATATATGTGTTATGTATATATATATATATATATATATATATATATATATATAT
>NC_068982.1:189223591-189226769 GCF_001194135.2 Octopus bimaculoides | reverse complement strand
ATATATATATATATATATATATATATACATACATACATATATGTGTGTATATGTGTATGTATGTATTTAAATTTGTGTATGTGTATACAGCATGACCACACACATACGTGTTGTACACTTATTTATATTCAACCTGTTTATATTCGTGATTCTAACTGCATATTAAGTATTTAGAGTTGTGCAAAACCAGTTTTAGTGAGGTGTGGGGTGATGTTGTATTCCAGGGAAGAAAGAGAAAATAAGGAAGTACTTAACCACAACAACAACAGCAACAACACCGACAAAAACGCGACTACAGAAGGTCTTTCAAACCACAACTACCGCTCATTCTTTCACCACCATCGTACAAACTACGATGGAGGTGATTTAATCAATATTCATTTGATGGTAACTTCAGAAGTTTATTTTTGCCCCTATGCTTAGGCTGATTCGGTGCATTTACACGAAGGTAGGAGTATCATAAGAGAAATCTGTCTCTCTTGTCAGTTTGCAGAGCCTCCTTTTCCGCTTTCTGTTACTGAAGAGGAGATAACCACTCCGAAACGCATGCATCCCGAAGTCTGGTTAGATGACGCTCATTCGCTTATTGTCTACAGCGAGAAATTTTCTCCACAGCAAATTACAAGGAATGGCTTTCTTACGAATTGGAATATTCCTCAAGCATATGTGAACAGGTGACAACTTTGAAATAATATAACTATCATTTAACTTAATCACATTCCTTGATGCTTATAAAAATAATAAAATAATTAATGCTAATCCTACAATAAATTTGAGTGATGTTTCTCTGCATTTTAAACTAAATACATTGCATTGGCGACCAAATCGAAGCAATGACAATGAATTTCAAACCATGAACTCCCAAGGAGTATCGTAAGGAGGTTCAATTTTTGAAGGACCGCTTAAATGGGGCCCCACTGCGCTTATTGATTAAACAATGATCAGCATCAATGCTTAGCATATTTGCAGAAATAAGTTTGGGCATTCTATATACCTTCATGTACATTCAAATCGAGATAAAAAGTCATAACAGGTACATTTAAAGTGTGGTTGTGTGGATATTTATATTTTGTAGTTCATGAAACTTATGTCTAGTATTTAAATAAAAGAAATATTTTGCTTGTCTAGGGAGGGTTATTATACCAATGAAAATTAAAATAAACACACGCACTGGTTCAATTTCACGTCTTGGTATACCAGCTAACTATATGTGGCATACTTTGGCACACATTTCGTCTGCATCCAGTTGTACTGAATCATATATCCTGGAGTTGTTGCTTACCTGGGTATCGGTTTTGAAGTGAATATCAAAATATTTATTGTCTTAAAATGGAATAATATAAAACGAATTTCTCATTTGTAAAATTCTTCCCATGACTTTCTCTCTTTCTCCTCTTTAGCCTCTATTAGTCTTTCCCTTTCACTGTGTGTGTGTATATAGCGTTCTTCTACACATTGCCTGCCACCAAACCTATATATATGTATGTGTGTGTGTATTTGTATGTATGTATGCATGTATGTATGTACGCATTTATACACTATTTTATTGAGGTCCAATAACTTACATATCATATATATATATTATATATATATATATTTATATGTGTGTGTGTGTCTGTGTGTGTATGCGTGCGTGAGTATCTGCGTGTGTTTGTCTGTCTGTTTGTCTTCACCTTCGCCCGTCCTCACCTTGAATACTCCTTGTCCGCTATGTTCTCCCGACACAAAACAAAATCTAAACATCGAAGCAGCCCAGAGATCAATCACAAGGAAAATAAGCAACATGACAAGCCTTGATTAAGGAGACTGCCCCGAGAAACTCAAGCTTTATTCTTTCCAACGCCACTGTGAGTGCTATATCTTATGCCTGATGTGGAAATATTCCAACAGCATTGCCCAGATAATGTTGGCATCAACTTTAAAATTCACTCAAAATTTTGTCTCCCTGCCATCTGTCTTCTACAAAAATCATGCTCACATCACGACACAAAGACTGGATTATTTCACTTCAGCAAGTCCTCTCTTTAATATAATGTCAAGACACATAAAAGAAAAACATCTCATCGCTTTCAAACAGATCCTGGAGGATATCTTCAACAAATCCAATATAAACTACCTACAAGCTGATATATCTCTATAGAAACAATAATACATGCATGCATATATATATATATATATATATATATATATGTGTGTGTGTCTCTGTGTGTGTGTGTGTGTGTGTGTATGTGTGTGTGTGTGTGTGTGTGTTTATATATAGTTGGAATTTTAAAAAAAACAAAAGACGAAGACGGGTGTGTAAACTACAAACAGATGTATTAGTTTAACGCTCGGGAAGTGAGAAAGTATTTTACGTTTCGAGCCTACGCTCTTCGACAGAAAGAAACAGAAATAAGCAGAGAGAGAAAATAAAAAAGGTTTAGTGGCTAACAATCAATCATGGCGAATGCCGGACAGAGGTGGTCAGACAGGAGAGCTAGGAAGAAGGGGAGATAAGAAAGGGAAGTAAGAATGTGCGGATTGAGAGAAAATAGAGTAAGAAGAAACGATTTCCTGGATTCAAGAGAATCAGGTACTTAAACAGTGAAAGCACCAAGGTACGGTTGGTGATAACGCGACTGTGTATAAACGATGTATAACGACAAATACGTTCTCACTAACAAAAACACGGATTTCTTTCTCCAGAAGCTAACTGAATACAAAATGAGTGATCAAAGTCACACATAAGTACACTCACTGCAATAATTGCACCGCCATTTATTGAAATCCATATGAATTGCAGGGTGAGTGACGGGTAAGGGATAAACAATAGCAGACAGATTATGGTTTCTACAGCTGTTTCAAACATGACTCTTTGTTTTTAATCAATAGAAATGTTATATCATGCACACAAAAAAAAACCCCGTTCTCACCTGGTGAATACAGGTAAGAATTAACTTCTCAAGAAAAAGTACATATTGCAGGCACTATATACTTGTTCTTTAGAAGTTTTAATTCTTAATCCTTACCTGCTTACCCCTGGTGAAAAGGGTTTTTTCGCTTTTTTTTCCTGCATGATGTAACATTCCTGTTTATAAATTATCAAAAACAGTGAACAGCAATATATTTGTTGTTTTTGTTCATATACATATGTGTGTGTGTATGTGAGTGGATATACATATATATATATATATATATA
>NC_068982.1:189217513-189217918 GCF_001194135.2 Octopus bimaculoides | reverse complement strand
TATATATATATATATATATATGTATATGTATGTATATAGATATATATATGTATATATATATAAAGACATATATGTACATGCATATATATTTTTATATGTATGTATATATATATATATACATACACATGTGTATGTATATATATATGTATATATGTGTGTGTATGTATATGTATATAAATATATATGCATATATATAAATGTGTGTTTATCACATATTGGTATATATATATGTGTGTGGATGTGTGTGTATATATTTATACACATATATATACATATATATATATGTGTGTGTGTGTGTATGTATATGTATATATATATGTATTTATATATAAATGTGTGTGTGTATATATACATATATATATATATGTATATATACATGTGTGTGTATGTATGCATATATATATA
>NC_068982.1:189216824-189217503 GCF_001194135.2 Octopus bimaculoides | reverse complement strand
TAGCGGTATTTCGCCCGTCGCTACGTTCTGAGTTCAAATTCCGTCGAGGTAGACTTTACCTTTCACCCTTTCGGGGTTGATAAAATAAGCACCAGTGAAATACTAGGGTCAATGTAATCGACTTGTTCCTTCCCACCAAATTTGAGGGCCTTGTGCCTATAGTAGAAAGGATTATTAAAGCCGCCCGTGGCGCTGGTCAACGACGAGCATTGGCAACAGACATGTCTTGTAACAGAAGCATTGACATGTCTGTATACATACATACATATATAGACACACACACACATATGCAGATATATAGACATATGCCTATACACACACACATATACGTCTATTTATACGAAAATATATGGATGGCCCGAAATGTTTGGGGAGGAACCAGTCGAAAGGATGAAAGGCAAAGTCGACCTCGGCGGAATTTGAACTCAGAACGGAAAGACAGACGAAATACCGCTAAGCATTTCGCTCGGCGTGCTAACGTTTCTTATTTCTTTACTACCCACAAGGGGGCTACACACAGAGCGGAAAAACAAGGACAGACAAACGGATTAAGTCGATCACATCGACCCCAGTGCGTAACTGGTACTTAATTTATCGACCCCGAAAGGATGAAAGGCAAAGTCGACCTCGGCGAAATTTGAACTCAGAACGTAGCGGCAGACGAAATACCGCTAAGCAT
>NC_068982.1:189215329-189215842 GCF_001194135.2 Octopus bimaculoides | reverse complement strand
ATATATATACATACACACTTGTGCATATGTGTACTTATTCAAATGTCTGTATTCCACCTTGTGCGTGTCTATTATGCCATTGTTTCCTACGTCCACCGCAGTAACCGCTGTCAATGTTCGAGGCCCCCACAACACCAGACGGGGCGCCCGACCACCATAACCACAATATCTGTCCCTTCAACTGACCCCTATACCGTTTTGTTCCTTTTCAATGCCGCTTGTTGTAAGCACACACACACATACACACTTACACACTACACACACACACACATACATACACATGCACAAAGTGATGCACACATACACACACACACATGCACTATGCGCACCTTCACATCAAAACACATATATTCCAGCGTGTATATGTGTATGTATTTCTATCTAATTACCATCATACTCACACGCACACACACACACTCACAAAGACATATATACATACATACCTATATACATTCTCACGTATACATATTTATCTATATTTATATATATATATATATATATATATATATATAT
>NC_068982.1:189212843-189214425 GCF_001194135.2 Octopus bimaculoides | reverse complement strand
AGATAGATATATAGATAGATAGATAGATAGATAGATAGATAGATAGATAGATAGATAGATAGATAGATAGATAGATGTGTGTATGTATGTATATTTGGATAGACAGATGGATAGATAGAGAGATACATACATACATAATTATATACATACTCTATATATACACACATACATACAAACATGCTCTATATATACACACATACATACATGCATACATGCTCTATACATACATACATACATACTCTCTATATACACATAGAGGAATACATATTTTTACGAGCGTCTGGTGTGAATCTCAAAATTTCTCAAATCCATTTTCCCCCTCCCCTCCATTTTGTTTGTCTTTTTCCTGTCTTCGTTTTATTTCTCCCGATCCACCGCTCCTTGTTATATATATATATTCTGCTCTTGTTTGTCTATTAGTCTTTCACAGAGACACGGTTTAAAGAAATATAGAAATAAAATATCTTTTAACATGCTCGCGTACCCCATACAGTCTTATATACACTCACACACACACACACACACACACACACGCAGAAAGGCACATAGTGTGCATGTATGTATGTGCGCCTATGTGTGTGTTTGCGAGTGTATATATATGTTTATCGGAGTGTGTACACATTTGCTTAAAAAATTATTTTTTCCCTGTTTCTTTCATCTGCTCAACGTTTTTATTTAATTATTTTTACGCTGTTTTTTTTTTCTTGTTGTTGTTGTTGTTGTTCTCGTAAGTGGTCAGTGAATAGAGAGAGGTCAGCCGTTGACCAAAATTAACTGCAAATAACAGCTAACATTAAACCGTGTCAACAAAGCCGCCATAATTACTTGGTTTTGACATAAAACAGAAAAGAACAGAGCAACATGGCGGATGGAAGAAAAAAATGGAGGGGGTTTCGGGTGGGGAGAGGTGTTAGGGGATGGAGGGGTCAGGGGTGTGGGAGGGGAGGAGGTGAAGGAGAATGATTGAGGATCACTTCTTCCCTTTGTTGAACATCATACATAGACACACATACACGCACGCACACACACACTGACACACTCTCACACACACACACACACGCACTCTTACACACACTCTCACACACACACTCACGCACACACACTCTCACACACACACACGCACTCTTACACACATAAAAGGGTGTGCATTGATAGAATGATAGGTACATAACATACAAACAAACATACACATAAAATATATATATGAGTATATACGCCTATGCATATATGTGTGTGTGTGTATGTACATGTGTACTCGCGCGCGCGCACGCGCGTGTGTGTGTGTATGCATATAGCTTAGTGGTTAGGATGTTGTTTCGATTCCTAGATGAGTATCAGGTAAAGCGGCCTTATGAGCCAGTCGCTCGGCAGGAAAAAATTCTGATCATTTTCATATAGTGGATATATATGTATGTATGTGTGTGCGTGTGAGTGTATGTGTGTGCGTGTGAGTGTATGTATGTGTGTGTGCATGTATATATGCATTTATTTATGTACGTATATAAAGGTATATATGTGTATATGTATATATGCATATATGCATATATGTATGTATGTATATATATATATATATATATATATA
>NC_068982.1:189211255-189212025 GCF_001194135.2 Octopus bimaculoides | reverse complement strand
ATTGGAAGGTTTGGAGGTGATGTACAGAAATTATATAGAAAAAAATTAAGGTACTCAGAAATCTGGATGTTTGTACATTTACAGATTTTTATTAATGTCACATGTTTTATAAATTAAATAAAGCACTTTATATATATATATATATATATACACACACACATACACACACGCACACACACATATATACATACATACTTTTTTATGCATATATATATACATGTTCGCATGTGTACACATATATATCACATCAAACTGCACTCTTGCTCACATACACACAAACACACATGCACACACCTTGGGACGGATACACACACACACACACACACGCACACACACACACACGCACACGCACACTTGAAATCACCATCATACTTCGAGCATAGATGCAAATACAATCATACATCCACATTTATTCTTCGTCGTGCCTGCATACTCCAGCGTAAATATATAATATACCCACACGTTTAAACGTGCCTATAGCACAGAAGCAATACCTTTACATATATATATGTGTGTGCGTATATGTGTTTGTATATATATGTCTATCTACCTACAAAATATACACACACGCACACACATGCACACAAACACAAATATATTAACCGATTATACATTCACACCTTCCTACACGCACATGCGCACCCACACCTGTGAATACGGCTTGTAGACAGGCGTTCGGTTTCTTGAAAAGAGCTGCCAAATCATTTTCTTACAACTGTAACATGTCCCCCCACTACAATCGGTAAAGAATGTGTGAAGATGCATATATA
>NC_068982.1:189210640-189210830 GCF_001194135.2 Octopus bimaculoides | reverse complement strand
GAAGGAGAATGATTGAGGATCACTTCTTCCCTTTGTTGAACATCATACATAGACACACATACACGCACGCACACACACACTGACACACTCTCACACACACACACACACTCACATACACTCATATATATATATATGCATATACACGTGTATGTATATGTATATATATATATATATATATATATATATATAT
>NC_068982.1:189207097-189208151 GCF_001194135.2 Octopus bimaculoides | reverse complement strand
AGATTCCCTTGTTTGAAAATATAGGGACACAGATCGTTTCGTATAGCCAGCTGGAGACAATGTCTCCTGGGGCTAAATTACAGCAACATTTGTACTAAGCCAGGACTGCTATGTTATGTTGGCAAACAATCTTTACTACTTTATTTATATTTGAAAAAATTTATCTTACCTCTTGTAGTTGCAAATTCTTTCTTTGATCCTCAAAATTAATCTTACGTAACACATCTGTTTCTATACTTAGTTGAGATAAGGCTTCTCGAATATTACTTTAGCAAGTTTAAAGTGATTTATTTTCTGCCATAGACCATTTACCATTTCCGTGCCTCCTCCTCCTCCCTTGATCCCCTAAGCACGAGCTCATTTTGCCTAATGGTTAATCCAATGATAATTACAATACTGAGTAACAAGAGTTGAGTATTGAGCTACAAGAATAGCACCATTCTCATGAAAGTCAAACTAAAACAGCTTTTTTCAAAAGTTCTTGGAATGCCCGGAGAAATCAATATTTACCTGTAAATAAAACGGTTAATTCTGGACCAGATATCAATATTAGGACAATTTCTTCCAGGTCTACATTATTTGGAACAAATAAAAAAAAATATTTATTTTGAAGCCGTCACATCCATTTTTGTCACGCACGTCACACCAGGTAAATGAGAATTGTGACCACAGGCATTTCTCTCCAGCAAACTCATTAGCATTTTTTCCTTTTATTTATTTATTATTTTTTTTTTGGGGGGGGGGGAAATTTCAAGATCAGTGGAAGAAAACACCATGAGGCATTTTTATTCTGCTCTGGAAAAATTCAATGGAATTAACATTTAATATTTTCAGGTGAAAAGAGTTATTCTGTGCGATGTCATGTACGTCACGCTTTTGGGATCCTCTTCAAAAAACTCCACCTATATTCATCTTTTATATATAATTTTTCATTTGTTTCAGTCATTAGACAGCGGCCATGCTGGGGCACCACCATGAAGAATCTTTAATCGAATGAAATGGCCTTAGTATTTAGTTTTTTAGAGGATTGGTACTTACTTTATCTGTCTATTTT
>NC_068982.1:189203015-189204684 GCF_001194135.2 Octopus bimaculoides | reverse complement strand
TATATATATGTGTGTGTGTGTGTGTGTGTGTGTGTGTGTTTTCTGAAGGAGGAGCTTCTCGTGTTCAGATGTTCTTTGATGCGGATGTGTAACGGTGTTGTTGTGCTACCCACATAGAACTTCCACATAGCCGTTGGAAAACCGATTATAGCAGCGACTCCATCTAAGAATATCTGAAGAAGGAATTGTATTCCGAACTATCATCGGACTATGGATAACTAAGTTACAACAGGTAGATAGTCCATTTTTTGTATTTTAGTGCATTGTTGTACCTTTCAAAAGCTTTTTATTCTTTACAAACAATACACAATGCTTCAAGCGAACTACAATACTCTTCTTTAAATTTAATTTGTGTCAAAATATTTTCTCCGCTTTGAGATCGCGACCTGTTCACTGACAAAATGCCTTACTCAGTGAACAGGTCAGAGTTTCAAAGCGGCGAAAATATTTTGGCAAATTAAATTTAAATGTTGAAGTGAATCTAACATTTTTTCTGTATATTTACATGGCTTATAAACACCTTCCTCGCCGCAATTGTTTTTGTTCCAGCACACGATCTCAGATCAGGTCACTTGCTATGCAAGTACATCTCCGTAATATGTGTGTGTGTGTGTGTGTGTGTGTGTGTGTGTGTGTGTGTTTGTATATAAGCTAAAACGCACGTTCTAAAATCTGTTTAAGAGATGATCGCAGTTGTTGCACTAGCAAGTAATGTTCGTATCCACTCCAACATGGTTGTTCCGTCGAACGGACTCTACTGTGAGTTTTTAAACCGAAGAGGATATCTTCTTCCAGCTGGTCAACGATGCACAGCTGCATCGGATACGTAGCGAGCAAGGGAGTGAACCCCTGCCACCTTCTAGAGACGGGACTAACATACCAGTCTGGTATCGGACTTTTTCTGCCTCTCTTCAGTACTGGACACCTCATCTGCTAGAGATAACAGTACCTCGCCTCTGCTCGCAATATATATAAATTCAAACGACACGCATCGTAAAATCTTGGTATTGGCTAGACCTATCGGATGTTGTTATACATCGCTGGCCACGATGTACTTCGCATCGTCTTAACTTTCGACTGCTGCGACTCTTCTGGCTAGGGGAGTAGGCCAACATTTCCCCCCCCCGAATCGGAAGGGTGGTCCATTGCAGGAGGGGGGGGGCATTTGCAGCTGAGTGCAGCGGAGCAAGGTGCAATGAAGTGTTTTGCCGCCCGACCCAGGAATCGAACCCACGATCTAGCGATCGTGCGTGTAATGCTTTAACCATTGGGCCGCGCGCCTTCACACACACACACACACACACACACAAGCGCATACTATACATACACACATGTACACTCTGCGTTCGTATATTCGTGTGTATAGATGTGTGAAGATGTGATTGTGTGTGAGAGAGTGTATGTGTGTGTATGTGTACGTGTGTGAGTGGATTGTGTATGTGTGTGTGCGCGCGCGCATTAGTTATGTGTGCGTGTGTGTATCTGCGCGCGGGTCTGAGTGCGAATGGAGTCTTGATCCGTTTGTCGCCTCGCGCTTCTTAAATATACAAACACTTCCACAAGATGTCATTAGAGTTTGGTATAAATTCTTCATTGGTTTATCCAAAGACGAGAAAGGGGGAGAGAGAGAGAGAGAGAGAGAGAGAGAGAGAGAGAGAGAGAGAGAGAG
>NC_068982.1:189195257-189198438 GCF_001194135.2 Octopus bimaculoides | reverse complement strand
TATATATATACATATATATATATATACACATATATATATTCAGTCATTTGACTGTAGCCATGCTGGAGCACCGCATTTAGTCGAGCAAATCGACCCCAGGACTTATTCTTTGTAAGCCTAGTACTTGTTCTATTGGTCTCTTTTGCCGAACTGCTAAGTTACGGGGACGTAAACACACCAGCATCGGTTGTCAAGCGATGTTGGGGGGAGGACAAACACAGACACACAAATACATATATATATATATACGGCGGGCTTCTTTCACTTTCCGTCTATCAAATCCACTCACAAGGCTTTGGTCGGCCTGAGTCTATACTAGAAGACACTTGCCCAAGGTGCCACGCAATGCGACTGAACCCGGAACCATGTGGTTCGTAAGCAAGCTACTTACCACACAGCCACTCCTAATATGCCAAATTGTATGAGAACCATGTGCTGGTCTGTCCCAACGTTTCATATCAAGGGAAAAAATCACGCATGAATGAGAAGCAATATGTGGCAAAATTACTCGCGAGGCATTGGTCGACCCGGGGCTATAGAAGATACTCGCCCAAGGTGCTGTGCAGTGGGACTGAACCCGAAACCACATGGTTGCACAGCAAGTTTCTTAACCATACAACTACACGTGGTTGAATGATTGAAATGTCTCGGATTATAGTTCTGCACTGTCAAGGTCAGCAACAACACAACGAGAATCCAAGCAAACTAGTGAAGGTCTATATTAGCAAAAACGAAAAAGAATAATTGTAAAGAGAAAAGACAACGAAATCGTCTCCTCGTGGAGTGATCCATCTGGAAACGTCAGAAGACTCTGCTTTTGTGGGATACAAACTGATTACCCTGCGCGCGTAAGCGGAAGCCGGGTATTGTAATCACTCGGCTTTGTCTGTGTGTTTGCAAAATTACTGGAAAACGGCTGAACGGATTTTCACCAAATTTGGCAGAAATACTCATTGGGTGAGTATTTCGAAATGATGAAAATTCGGTTTGATTATCTTCAAACACATAAATACATTCAAAGATAAAATTTAAAAAAAGAAGGCCTCGGAGAGGTGATGCATACCCAGTGCGCAGATAAATTTTTTCGTAAATTCTAGTTTGGTTTACAATGCGTTGCTTACTCGTGCTTTTTGATTGAACTGAATTAATTTTTTTAAGTTTAATTCTTTTTTTAAGTATCACCATTATTAACAAGTGATTTACAAATATTGCTCGCTGGAATTATTAAATGCATTCTTGATAATGGGTTTGGAACACTCGAAGTATAAACATTAACAAATTAGGACCCAGTACTGCAACAACTTGGGTTTCAAGGGTCCACAAATAGTCAACATTCTACCGAACAACCTCGGAAAATTTCGAGATGTCAATGTAGGGTTCTTCAAAGAACTTCTTGACCAATTTTTTTATCTGAGGTATCAGATGAACCCACATCACGGCAGGGGACACAAAGAAGAGCCGCTCCGGCCAACTCACTGCTTCACCAGAAACGGTGCAGTAAAGAGATCCAAGCATACTGAAATGCGGTGCTCCAGCACGGTCTCGCTCTCTGGCTGAAACCAGTAAAAGATAAAAGATAAGTCCAATCAGAGTTGAAACAAAGGAAAGGACGAACAGATATTCTTTTTTAGGGCAAGTATGAAAAGGTGCAACATTACCTCTTGCTTATCATGCATGCTAATCAAGGCAGTGGGGTGAGAGACAATTGGCATTTGCCTCCAGGCGCAGCACATCTTTCGTATGACACCGATTTCAATAATAGGATAAAAATATCGAAATGGCCATTTGTGTGTATTTTGTGTGTCTGAGTGTTCCGTATTGTGTATGTATAGAATTGATCCGCTCTCAGTTGCCATTTGATATCCTCTACAAGCAGAGATCGTTTTGATAAATCAAGAATTTATTTTGTATGGTATTTGATAGACCCGTATTTGACTATGTTCAAATATACGCGCGCACACACACATATGTATTATTATTATTATTATTATTATTATTATTATTATTATTATAGACGTCTCACAGTATCCAATATTCGTGATGTTGCTGATTGAAGATATTGTCTCTACCGGGGTTTTGTACTGTCTTATCAAGTCACAGCAAGGACCTCAGACAGACAGTAGTTTACGGTATATGCGTGCAATTCCAAGTAATGCCGACCTTTGCAATACATCTAAATTGTAGGGTATCTCTAAGGTTTTCAGATGTTTTTTGCAGATTGGGTGGTATTGAACCCAGTGCTTCGATGACAATAGGGATAACCTTTGTGTTCGACTCTGCCACATCTTAGCGATCTCAGTTCTCAACTCACCACATTTATCAATCTTTTCTCTTTCTTTCATGATGATATGTTGATCTCCTGGTACTGTCACTTCGATTATTAGGCACTTTTGTTTGTCCCTCCTAAAGGTTACTATATCTGGCCTTCGGTGCTCTAATACCTTGTCTGTCTGGAAGTCAAAGTCCCAGAGGAATTTTTGTCTCTCCCTTTTCGTCCATTACCTTTTCCGGTGTATGTTGGTACCAAGCACTGGTTACCTCATATCCATACTTCTGGCATAGTAACCAGTGAAGGTTTTTGGGCTACCTTGTCGCAAACACTACCTTGACATTCACAAACACTAACAATGTGAGTCACGCTTTCGACCCTCTTCCCACACATTCTGCAGAGGTTTGTTGCACTTGTGTGGTATATATCTCTTTTCACTGAGTTGGTATTCAATGCCTGATCCTGGGCAGCGATGATTAGTCTTTCAGTATTCTTTTTTAGGTCACCCTTGCTGAGCCACCTCCATGATGCTTTCTGGTCTTTTAAGTCGTTAGTTTCATGGCGGAACTGACCATATGAACGGAATTCCTTAGCACTCACATAATAATAATAATAATAATAATAATAATAATAATAATAATAATAATAATAATAATAATAATAAATGTGGAATCTAAAGACGAAAACAATACCTATTGTCATAGGTACCCTGGGAATGACAGCGAAACGGGCTGATTACTACCTAGATCAGATACCAGGAAACCCCAAAATGGCTGAAATTCAAAAGATAGTGCTCATTGGAACTGCCCATATCCTACGTAAAATACTGTCTATGTGATCTCAAATTTTAAAACAAACACATAATTTTCTTATGGTTTCTTAAACATTCACTTGAACAAAACTGTACAAATC
>NC_068982.1:189191383-189193143 GCF_001194135.2 Octopus bimaculoides | reverse complement strand
ATATAATATATTATATTATATTATATTATATATATATTTAAATATGCATACATAGGATATAAATGTTGTCGGGTTGATTTCTCTCGTGACCTTTTTTGCATCGTATCAAAAGACATAAAAAGTGAAAGGAATTCCAAAGAGAGTTAACAAAGGGGGGGGCGCAGGAAGATTGCACATAGTAGACTTGGTGACAGACAATGAGTAAAAGTACGACATACCCCCTGAGAGAGAAAGAAATCATGGAGATAGGGCAGGGAGGCGACAGGCAGTAAATGAGAGAGTTCAAATGGAAGGAGTTATGCAATATGTAATGTTATTTTCACTTTTATTTTCAGGTAATAAACTTTTTTTTTCGTTATTTTATCATCTTGTATAAGAACCAAGAGATTTGACAAAAGATACATTGTAATTCTTGTGTGTAAGTAATATTTCCTGGAATTGCTTGTTGTGGCAAAAGTATACTTCCGACGTTACCCTACACACATGACGTGTAACACTCTAATGTGTGCGTGTGTGTTTGTGTGTGTGTGTGTACATGTGTCTACACAAACACACATTCATTTAAATATATGTGCGCTTGTGAATACTTTTTAATTATTAAATCTGAATGTAAAATAAAAAACAGACCCCACTTTTTTTTCTATTGGGAGTATATGGATTTATTTTATTGGTGTCCGCCCCTTAAAACATGAAATGTAGTGTCGACTTCGCTACGATTCGAACACGCACACATAAGAGACAATTCATTTCGCGTACATGACTGTGAAAGCGAGGACGAAACAGAAGCCAACGAGCGCCACCTATGGAAATATTTGGTGGCAGACAGCGTTGTCATGAGCGCAACGTTAAATAAATATACATAACTATAGACGTCCCTAAATGGTATCAGTGACCCCTTTTGTAGAATATGTGTAAGGGGTATAGATAACAGGCGCTCCTTGAAACAAGATTTTTTTTTTAATCAGAGTCACACGTCCGGCAGCCGTCTTCTATAAAGGGCTAAGTATACCGAGGAGTATAAATACAATAGGCTGGACAATACAATATAAGATTGTTTGGTTGGTTTGGTTTTGTATTAAACAGTGGAAGTGTGTGTGTTTTGTATTTAGTGGTGATTAAAAGAAATGTGCGACTTCGGTAGCCCAAGTGTATTACACATACATACATATGTATGCACACATATACACACACACACATACATACACACACACACACACACACGAATATACGCATATACGTATATACACTTATAAACACAACGTAAATATCTGTCGTACACGACTGTACCCAAATAAGTGTACACGTATATATTTATATATGCATGTGTGTGTGTACACATACGTACATGTATGTATATATATATAAACGTGTATATATACATTCATAATTAGATATATGTGAGTGTGGATGGACTGATCAATGGATGTGTATATACGTATATAACATAGACACAACCACCTGCATGTTTACACACACACACACACACACACACACATATATATATATATATATATATATATATACAGAGAGAGAGGAAGAGGGGAGAGAGAGAGAGAGAGAGAGAGAAATATATGCCGCAGATAGATAGATAGATAGATAGATAGATAAAGAGATGGGTGTGTGTGTGTGTGTGTGTGTGCGCGCGCGCGATTATATATTCTCTTGTATTATGTCCAGTGCCTTAACTGCAAATATTCAATTAAAGAATTACAGACCTGACAATAAATTCCGGGGGACAATGTGATCAAACAAACACTCGG
>NC_068982.1:189186935-189189322 GCF_001194135.2 Octopus bimaculoides | reverse complement strand
ACACACACACACACACACACACATATATATATATATATATATGTATATAAACTGCTCTTCAAAACTATGAAGCCAGCGCACTGTCTGTTTTTCTTTTTCTAACTACACAATCCAAATTCATGAAACTCACCTCTAGACAGGAAATGAAATAGAAGAAGGCATTGTAATATTCAAATTTATTGAAATCCAGAAATAAATTAAATAAATTAGATAATAAAAAAAACTTACACAGTCAGAAACCCCGTCTGTTCAAAACTATAACGTCAGGTTGAATAATGTTGCAAAATTCATGCAAAACAGGGAAATTATGATATGTTTTAATGATATTTTTATACTATGCATCAACAATAGTGTGTTTGACCACGGTCTTTCTGGATTACTTCAAAGACACGTGATATCAGGCTTCCAATCAAATTCTGAAGCAGATCAAGTGGAAGATCTTCCCGAGATTTCTTTGTTGCTGTTTCAAGTTCGTCAACAGATGACTACTGCTCGCCTTCGCTGCACATAACATTCATGAGATAATCCCCAGGCGTTCTCTATAGGATTAAGGTCGGACTTCTTGCTGATTTCAACCCCTATTGCATGCTCTTTGAGTAGGAGCATTGTCCTGTTGAATTATGAAGTTCTTGCCATGGAGTCTTCTTCCTTCTTCGTCAATCTGAGCGCCATCCAACATGTTGATGTATCGTGCAGCATTGAAACAGCCATCTATAACAACACGTGGCAGCTCCCCATTGGCAGATATTGTCCATTGGCTTTCTACTTCGTCGAATCTTCCCGGCAATTTTCCGGTTATTCATTCCTTCCACTTTCAGTGAAAGAATCTTCTCTTTTTCATTTTCAGTAAACTGTAGTCTCCACCTCCACTTCGAACTTTTCTTGGACGATTCTACCTGGATTCTCTACCTGGACTTTCTTCTACTCTCCTACACCTGGACTCCTACACTTCGGCTGCACCTCTCCCACCCATGGATTACACTGGAATCTTCCTTTGATGAGAAATCGTTCCAATACACCACGACGTTTGAACCTTTTGAACTTTTCTAAACTTTTTTGTATTTCTGTTTTCCTTTATGTCGAAGACCGTAGGCTCGAAACATAAAAGACTTTCTCACTTCCCGAGCGTTAAACTAATACAACTGTTTGTTGTTTACACACCCGTCTTCGACTTTTTTTTTTATTGTAAATTCTCACTATATATATATATATATATATATATATATACACACACAAACACACATATATATGTATGTACATATGTATATATATATATGTGTGTATATATATGTTTATATAGCCGTGTATATACATACATACGTACATATAATCAGGCGGTATGAGAGGTGGTTCCGTTATTTATTATTTCCATATGGTTAGGAGGTGAGCTGGCAGAACCGTTGGCACACTAGACGAAATGCTTAGCGGTATTTCGCCTGTTGCTACGTTTTGAGTTCAAACTCCGCCGAGGTCGACTTTACCTTTCATCCTTTTGGGGTCGATAAATTAAGTACCAGTTACGCACTGGGTTCGATATAATCGACTAGCCCCCTTCCCCTGTGGCTAGAGTAGAAATAATGATTTCATATGATTACAGCCTTTCTAAGATTTCTAAATGTAGTGTTATGAATTTTAGCATTACAAATTAATACATACATTTTTACATCGATATCCGTATTTAGCTTTAATATCAAAGTTGATAATACTGCATGAGTATATTATGAAACGGCTGGAATCACATGGAAATCATACGAAAATAACAGATCTGTGATTTACCTCTTGTACCCAGTGGCGAACTGGCCAGGTTGCCAGCTTGCCCGATGCAAGTGGGCCCCTGCGCCATTAGAATCCATATATGGGGGCCCATGTTAGTATTTAAGGGATCCATCTCCTCAAGTTTGAGAATTTTTTATTCACTCCAGGAAGAATGTATTAATTATTTCAGCCTAGCTGAAGGGACGAGATTAAGTACTATCCTTTAAAAAAAGAAATGTAAATACTTGGCTGGATTTGGTCGGCTAAACCCATCAAGACAGTGCTTTAGCTTGGCCGCAGTCCAGGGATAAAAGTATGACGGTCTATTAAGTAAATCATTCTAAGCTGTTAGCTCAGTAAGATATTTTTCGTTGTATATAAGTACACTTGCTTTATCCCTATGTTCGTTCTGTTCCGTTAATATTCAACCCCTCGTGACTGACTGCTATTTTCTTGTAAGTCTTCATAGGAAATTGTCGCTTTCTACACCGGCTGCAGGAATGAGTAGTTATAGAAACATCGAGATGTCCCAATATGTTACTCCATATATTTTTGTATGGTGTATTCATTTTCTCTGCGTATCAGTTTTATACAGACGTTGTTCATAGCCCTGTTTAATGTTTAATTAATTG
>NC_068982.1:189186150-189186754 GCF_001194135.2 Octopus bimaculoides | reverse complement strand
TATCAGTTTTATACAGACGTTGTTCATAGCCCTGTTTAATGTTTAATTAATTGTTGAGAGTATTCGTAACTAACAAATGTCCTGATAGACGAAACATGTGTGTGTGGTATGTGTGTGGAATGTGTGTGGGAGGTGCGTTTGTATTTCCGTTGAATCAAGACTGACTTAACTACCACCACCATCACCACTATTATCATCAACAGTAGTATTACCAGCATCACTACTACTACCACCACCACCACCACCACCATATCACCACTATTATCCACACCATCACTACGACAACCACTACTACTACCACTATCATCACTACTACAATTACCACTGGTATCGCTACAATGACTGACCTACCATTGCTACCATCCTCTCACTACCCCCATCATTACCCTTCTCTGATCGTCACCATCATCATCACCATCTTCCTCATTATTATCATCTTCACCATCATCACCACCACCACCATCATCATCATCATCATCATCATCGTCACTACCAACCATCAGCAAGCACCACCCCATTACCACCACCGCCACCTACCGCCATATAACCCTACCCACCAGCACTACCCCCATCACTACCCACTACATCTCACCCCACCTCTCAG
>NC_068982.1:189179408-189185362 GCF_001194135.2 Octopus bimaculoides | reverse complement strand
TGTGTGTGTGTGTGTGTGTGTAATGAGGACTTACCGCTCCATCTCCTCCGCCTACAATTTCTGGGATGGTCATGGGGCTTAAAGTCCTCCAGCACCAACACCGCCCCCCCCCCGGACAGAGTCCTGTGGATATCATCCAACCATTTAGTTTTTGGTCTACACCCGTTGGCTCAGCTTCAACAAGCCATCATGTGATTCTTTTTCTGTGACATTCTAATCACGTGTCCGTTGTGCCGGAATGGTGACCACCCAATGCGAAAAAAGCGACGGCTCGGTTTGGACAGATTTCCTGGTATCCGGACTGTCTTTTGTCTTCCATCTTTTACTTGTTTCAGGCATTAGACGTAAACACACCACCATCGGTTGTAAAGCACTTATGGGGGACAAAGACACGCAAAAACACACATACATGCATACATATATACATACATACACACTCACACACACATGTATATGGCGGGGGAGGCGTATGCCTCAATGGTTAGAGCGTCGAGTTCACAACCATGATGCAGTGAGTTCTATTCCCGGACTGCGTATTGTGCGTGTTGTGTTCTTGAGCAAGACACTTTATTTCACGTTGCTCCAGTTCACTCAGCTGCAGAAATGAGTTGCGACATCATTGGTGCCAAGCTGTATCGGCCCCTTTGCCTTTCCCTTGGATAACATCAGTGGCGTGGAGAGGGGAGGCTGGTATACATGGGCGACTGCTGGCCTTCCATAAACAACCTTGCCTAGACTTGTGCTTCGCAGGTGAACTGTCTAGGTGCAATCCCAATTTCATTCATGACAAAAGAGAGTCAGAATTTTACGGGGCAGGGATATATGCTCTCATTCGAAGGTGGAACATTGCCATTGAGAGAAACGGTGACTATGTTGAGAAGTAGCAATGTGATCCACAGAAGACCAGCTTCATTTTGATGTATGATACATGTTCCTGTGTTGATAATTATACCTGTCCTAAACAAAATGCCATTACTTTCTGACTCACCCTCGTATAACAAACAGCCTTTGATCCTCAGAACTGGTTGGCCTTATGCTACCTTCCACTCAGGTATCTTCCACCCATTTGTCTCTCCTGCTCCAATCACCCTTGCTGTATCCAACTGTTCCCTCTCCCTTCGAACCCTTCACTAATACCTATACCCAGTCTTTCCTCCCCGGAACCTCATCCCTCTTGAATTTCCTCCCTGCTCATGTCTTTACCATAAGTATTGACTTACAAGTGGAACATTTATATCATCAATCATACCAGATTGGGAGGGCCTGCAATACCATTAGGTATTCTCCCTTCCTTCAGCTCCAGTAAAAAAAAAACTCTTGTCGATCGTGAAGACCTATAATCGAACATCTTCCAACCGTGACAATCGCATTTTACTTTCTGTGACTATATTATGTAATACATGTGTATCCTTCCATTTTATAAACGTTAGGTGTGTGATTAGAGGGAGATTTGGCTATTATTTTTAGCATGTGAACTGACCGAATAGTGACATCCCTCGTTACGTTTGAGGGGTTTATGTTTTTAGGAGACAGGGATGTTGTAGAATTCATTCATTTCCCAAAGGTGTTGAGTGAAATGGTTCCAACTAGAAACAAAAACCTCGTCACGAATTCAGCTTGCCAGAAATTGGTTGCATGTTCTACATTGCTCGCTTAATGGTTAATGATTAAAGAATTATAACGAATGCTTAAAAGACATGAATTGCACAGCAAGGAAAAACAGACATTAGTCAAAGATGTAGCTTCTGTCTCGTTCTAGTGGACTGCTAGAAATTGTAGCTAAATATGTTGTACCATCATCATCATCATCATCAGCAGCAGCAGCAGCAGTAGCAGTAGCAGTAGTAGTAGTAGTAGTAGTAGTAGTAGTAGTAGTAGTAGTAGTAGTAGTAGTAGTAACATTGAAAAATAGCTTAGGAATGAGAACCCAGGTTCGAAATTTCCCCCAGACACCTGATGAAGGCTGGAGGGTATATCAGCCGAAACGTTGTGTTAACAACAAACAAGATGAGGATAAATATCTGTCAAATGTAAATAATGTAAATAATGTACGTAATTCCTCATCTCTTAAATATAGAACTGAAAGTTAGTTTTGTTACTCATTCCTTCGGGGATGACAAAGTGCAGTACCAGTAATACACTGTGGCCAGTTATATCGACAATACACCTTTCTTTTCTTCTACAGTTTTGTGCATCGGAAAAATTCAGAAACAAGGATGTCTCGAGCATGTTATGCAGTGGCTTGTAAAACTTCGATTAACTGATACTATCGTTACAATTAGAAGAAAAGAACTCCCTCTGGGGGAAGTTTAAAACATAAAACAAACTTACTTTGTAACCGCATGGATTTAGGTTCAATCTCACTACGCCGCACCGTGGGAAAGCATCTTCTATTATAGCCCCAGGCCGACAAATAATTTTGTGGGTGAATCTCGTTGGCGGAAACTGTGTGGAAGACCTCCTATACGAGTGTGTGTGTGTGCATGTGTGTGTGTGCATATGTGTATGCATGTGTGTGTGCATGTGTGCGCGTGTGTGTATGCATGTGAATGTGCATGTGTGCGTGTGTCTTTGTTCCACCACCACCATGACAACCACTTGACAAGTGGTGTTGGTTTGTTCACGTTCACGCAACTTAACGGTTCTACAAAAAGAAGCGATAAAATAAGCAGTGATCGATTTGTTCAACTAGAACCCTCCAAAGTAGTGCCCCAGCATGGCCGCAGTCGAATGATTGAAACGTGTAAAAGACAAAAAGAACTAGCAAGGGACTTAACTCTTTTAAAATCAAAAAGTTGAAATTTTTCGGGAAATCTAAAAACGGTGCAGATGGAAAGGAATGGTTTTGTCTTTAAAGAAATCGATAATCGTTGGCAGAATCAGGCAATATTGACATGGCGTTTTGAATTTCTGTGAGTTCTATCTTTGGTAAATATTTGACCAAGAATATTAAGTTCTAGCAGAAAAGACAACAACAACAACAGCAACAGCAACAAAAGAACCAACAGCTGAAACTTCCATCATTGTGGATATTCATTAAGGCATTGATATTTGGTAAGTGGTGAGTGTGGGGCAAGCGGAAGCATCGCCATTATTACATGTCGGAACTAACACGTTTCATGTTAATGGTGGCGGTGGGAGTGGGTAGGTGGGAGATAGTGGCGGTGGTAGTGGGTAGGTGGGAGATAGTTGCGGTTGAAGGCAGCAGCAGCAGCAGCAGCAGCAGCAGCAGCAGTAGTAGTAGTAGTAGTAGTAGTTCTATGCGAAATAAAACACACAACGATACTTATGTTGTAAAGGAAGGGGAGGGTGTAACGCCGATTATATCGATCCCAGTTCATGACTGGTACTTTATTTCACCGACCCCAGGGGAATGAAAAGTATAGTCAACACTGGCGGGGTTTGAACACAGAATGTAAATGTCATAACTAAATACGTGCAGTTTAGGGGTTTCAAATGAAATGAAAGTAACTTTACCAGAAGTAGCGATCCCTTAATTTTATAAAGAGAAGAAAACGAGAACATATAATGAAATAAAAGAACATTTAGTCATTGTAATATGTTGTTATATAATACCCCAAGGATTTATAACGGGAGATTTAGCAACATAACTCCGTTTGTGTCTTCAGCCGTTATTAATATTGCTTTCAAATTTTGCACAAGGCTAACGAATTCAGGGGAGAGGGTAAGTCTATTACATTGACCCTAGTACTCAACTGGTACTTATTCTATCGACGCCGAAGGATGAAAGGCAAAGTCAACCTCGACAGAATTTGATCTCAGAACGTAAAGACGGACGAAATGCGGCTAAGCATTTTGTCCGGCGTACTAACGACTCTACCAGCTTGCCGACTTTTAGTTGTTATTAATATTTGAAGAATATAGAAGAAATATCAAACTTCCGATAGAATCTGATAGCTCTCCTTTTCGTAAGATTTGTCCAACGGCAAAAAGTTCTAGAACATTCTATGAAGTGTTTGGCCGGAAGATTTCAGCTCACCAATTGATTTGATTGACTGAGCCACAACCACGTAAGTTTAATGCTTTTTATGGCAGTCATGGCCCGAAGCTGGGAAACACGAATGTGATGGTTCAAATCACACCGTCATCTCGCTACATATGTATTAAATTAGATTATTCATTAATCTAATGTTCATTAAGCATAGAGGTTGTGCTAGAGGACACCTCTCATTCGTAATATCTTCCTCACACAGCTTTTTCTCAACTAACAGAGCGTATAATAGAGAATTAAGAGATGTTATTTTCTTGTTTGTCGCATAAGGAAATCCAAAGTGTATGGAAGCCCCACAGTGCTTCAACTAATTGTAAATGCTGACTTCAGCAGAGGATCACACACTTTTTAGCAAAGGGTGTACTTTAATGAATTTGAATAATTAATATTTAATTTATCGGGAAGGCGATAAGCTGGCAATTCGTTTGTCTATACGTCCCGTGTTCAAATTCCACTGATGTCGATTTTGCCTTTCATCCTTTCGGGGCCGATAAAATAAGAACTAGTTGAGCACTGGGATCGAAATTGCTGGCTTCGTGCCAAAATTCTAAATCGATATTTCACTTATCGACATCCGAATGGTGTAAAGAAACACGGCTGAGATTTGAACTCAAAATACAACAGATGTTTTAAATTATGCCACCTACCTTCCAATTCTATTACTAATTTATCTGAGAAACCAATATCTATTGGACCACTTCCGGTCAAGACTGACCTCTCGGAGAATTTCTGTACAACGTATACTCCTGATCAAGGTTTATTGTGAAAGACCAGCAGCTGCTCATGCCCCGATGATGACCAGGAGAGACAGACAGACAGACTGAAAATGGCTACAGCTTGGCATCAGTATCGTTGCTGGAACAAATACTACAAGATGGCCCCACATGCGCTCTGACCTCTAATCAGCCACCCTGGATTGGTCCCTTCTATTTGTATTAAAGGCAAAGTTGATCTCCGCAAGATTTGAACTCAGAACGCAAAGAGGGTCAGAACAGATACATATATATATATATATATATATACATATATATATATATATGTGTGTGTGTGTGTGTGTGTGTGTGTGTAGATAGATAGATAGATAGATAGATAGATAGATAGATAGATAGATAGATAGATAGATTGACAGACATATATACATGTATATGTATATATACATGTATATATATTCATTTATTTGTTTCAGCCATGATTCTGCGGTCACGCTAGAGCACCATATACATACATATACGTGAACGTGCATGTATATATGTACGTATGCATTTATACACACACACATTGTATACATGTGTGTTCGTGTATATATATATATGTGTGTGTGTCTGTATATATATATATATGTATGTATATTATATGCACATGCGAGCACGGAGGCACACATACACACATTATCTCAACAAATGCATCAATACTTGTATGCGCGTGCGCATAAGTGTATGTTCATGTATTTGGCTGTGTGTGTGTGTGTGTGTGTGTGTGTGTGTGTGTGTGTGTGTGTGTGTGTGTGTGTGTGTACATCATGTAATCGGTCAGACGACACGAACGTAGACTTCTGTAATAAGCTTAAACGAAGTAAAGTAGATGAGAAAGCGGCAAGACGGACGATGGCAAGCAACGGGAGGAAGGGGGGTTAATAGATGTTTTGTCGCTCCATAAACAGATTACTGGCAGCGACCCCTACACGTTGGGGTCTGCAATGTTATCTTAAATAATTATTGGAAGCCCCGAATCCCTTACTTAGGATGCCATTTACTTATAAATTACCCCTGTTTCATCTCCCTAAGGACCATTCCAATAACTTTCCAATCTATTTCATGTTCTTACAGATTTTCGGCAGTTTTTCATTTTTGTATCTCTTAGAATGTTCCACAGAAACGTAGCAGATCACACACACACACACAAACACACACACACACACACACATACACACACACAAAAACAT
>NC_068982.1:189177480-189179398 GCF_001194135.2 Octopus bimaculoides | reverse complement strand
TCTCTCTCTCTCTCTCTCTCTCTCTCTCTCTCTCTCTCTCTCTCTCTCTCTCTATCTATCTATCTATCTATATGTCTGTCTGGCTGTCTATATATCTGTCTTTATAGTGTTTATGTATGTATGTCATTATTCCGTTTTATTTCAAGATTTCTTGCAAATAGAGAAAGAGCCAGTTTCTAACCTAGATCCAAGGCTCCTTCATTGCAATTTCAACAACATCAACAACAGGGTATTTGTTTGTGGGGGGATGTATGTATGTATGTATGTATGTATGTAACTATGTGTGTGTGTGTGTGTGTGTGTATATTTGTGCAGACTTGTATGTTTTGTTTTATGTATGTCTTTTCATGCATATATTTGCATATCTAGACATGCTCATATATACTAAAATGATAAACTTCTGGAAAGTTTTACAGATTTTTACAGATTTTTACAGTCCCAGTGATGGATTGGATCTGTAGTCTTTGAATCAGCTTTCTCCTTTCTGGTTTTGAGAAGCCTAATTTCTCAAGATTGGTATTTACACAGTGTCACATATCCCAGGGCTCCAATAATTACAGGTATAAACCTGAACTTGTAATCCGGAGAGAGTAATTGCAGATTTCTCAATAGTACAGCGTGGGTGTTCTCTTTACCATCAGCTTTATGTTAACACCCACTGGGCACCGAATTTCCACAACCGTTTCTCTTCTCTCTTCCAAATCATTATATCAGGTCTGTTGTGCTTATATTTTATTGGGGTCTTCACTGGGACATTCCACCAGCATTCCTTTTTATTATGAGTGGCTATGGTTTCCACCATACTGTGGGTTCTTATTTCTTTGTTCTCGGGGTTATCCTTCCGACAAACCTCGTTATACAGTGTCCTAGCTACAACGTCATGTCTCATCGGTAGATAATACTGTGATGACATTTTCGGACAACTGCTTTTGATGTGGGTCATATCTTCGGTGTTAACTCCACAAAGTCAGCAACGGTTGTCACATTTTACTAATTTTCCTGCATTTTTGTCCCTTTCGTGCATCAGGTATTTGGTTGATATTTTCTGTTCCTGGATTGCAAACGCATATCTTTCGAAGTGGGAGATAGTAATCTGGCTATTGATCCCATGATCGACTGCTTTGGTGATCAATGTTACAATCATCCCGGAGCTTTCTACTAACATACCCCTTCGGATATGCCTCTGCGATACTGTATTCTAACAATGATAATACAGTCACTCTTTGTGTTTAACTTCAAGATGGTGGCTCACGATGAAGTTAGGTCAGCTATGGTTTTGACTATACTCACTGGAACCTTAGCAAGTTGAAGGGCTTCTAGCATCCATGAGTGGGGAATAGAGTCAAAAGCTTGCCTGCAGTTTAGCCACATTAAAAGAAGGTTCCTCCTATGCTCCAGCACCTCTGGCATTACAGTTTTCTATGTATGTATGTATGTATGTATGTATGTATGTATGTATGTATGCATGCATGTATGTATGTATCATGGTGGTGCTCCAGCATGACCACAACCACTTGGCTGAAACGCATAAATAAATAAATATGTATGTATGTATGTATGTATGTATGTATGCATGTATATATGGTGTAGAAGTTCGCTTGCTGACCACGATGCACCACGCTAATTTTGTTTGGGGATTATGTTTGAGGAGACACATGTCTGTGCAATACTCGATCACTTACACGTTAATTCAAGGGCAGGTAATTCAGTTGATCAAACATTTAAAATCCTTACCGCTTGATTTCAGTCATTGGGATGGACCATGCTGAAAGGATCAAGACAGCATGATTGAGAGCCAGGGATAGAATGTTGATGGTGGTCTTTTCTGCGTGCCAATAAGTCTTGTGGCTTACAGGCTTACATTAAGAGGATACATACACACACACGTGTATGTATATATATATATATATATATATAT
>NC_068982.1:189174089-189174805 GCF_001194135.2 Octopus bimaculoides | reverse complement strand
CGAAATAGTACAAAAAGTTCCCAAGAAATGGGGAGGTTTATCCGTGGAAAGAAAAACCTACGAAAAGACCATGGTAACCTCGGGCAATAAGTCACACATTAACACATTTATTTACAAAAAGTAAGTAACTCTCTGCTTTAAATTTTTGGGGTTTTTTTCCGGGTTCATAGGATCATGCTCAAGGTGGCTTCGTCATTCACACGTGCCATCCTTGCTATATTCACCCATCTGTTTTTAAAACATTTGCGAGACAAAACTTACCTCTCTACTCTCACCTTCCCTTTCAAGTGATACTTGAAAAAGTTGATGAGAGATTGACCAGAGAGGAAA
Organism: Octopus bimaculoides; assembly: GCF_001194135.2. Lineage (NCBI taxonomy): Eukaryota > Metazoa > Mollusca > Cephalopoda > Octopoda > Octopodidae > Octopus > Octopus bimaculoides. The sequence continues at coordinate 189,174,475 of NC_068982.1, read as the reverse complement.
GTCTTTGTCTCTAGACCTTTCAGATGCGTCCACCAGATACATTCTTTCGCCATAGACACAAGTACGATGAAAATAGCTCTTCCCTCCCGTTTAAAGGAAGAAGGCGTGACGATATTGACGATAGACTCGGCTGATAGACTGACTCGTCCCACACGTGACAGCAGTCGTTCGACATAAGCCCACAAGTCGGAAATGGTTGGACACTGCACGAGTGCGTGCAGAACGGTCTCGTCGCTCTGACCGCATCTCGGGCAAGTCGGCCCCGTATTTCTCGAGTCGTGTCGGTAGAGCTTATCCCGAACGGGTAGCGCTTCTCGGTAGCACTTCCAGGCTAGGGATCTCTAGAAGTTATCCATAGGTCCCGGCCCGAAAGTCGTCTTGAACAG
>NC_068982.1:189170777-189174005 GCF_001194135.2 Octopus bimaculoides | reverse complement strand
CTGCGGGAAAGCGCGCCGCACAAACGGCGACCACACCTGTTCACCGTCGTCTACGTGGAGCCGGAGATGTCGCAGTCTCAACGCATGTCTGCGCATCATCAACCACGGCATGCCCAGCTCTCCTTTCAACGGGTGTTGGCAGCAAACGGATCGCCTGACCATCGGAACGCTTCCTTTCCACAAGAAGCGGAAGCGGATGCGTTCCAGTGGGGGGGGGCGCAGAAGTGTCCGTTGTAGCAGTTGAAGGTGAAGTTGTAGTGGTTGTAGTGGTAACGTTGGTATTTTCTTTTGTGGAGGTCGAAGGCTTTGCGACGATATCGCTGTTGTTGCTGGTGTTGGTGGCGGTGCCAGCATTCACGCGTACACCTGCACCTGCTTGCGTGAGACTCCTTCCCTCCTTCATGAAGCTGCGGTGAAGGCAGTGTAGGGAAATCAACGTCAAACGAGTTGCCATGGAGACCGGCGTTCGTTACAAAACCATCTTTCAAGGCTTTAAGACGCCATCCTCAAAACGAAAATGGCTAAGAAAGCCGAAAACAAATTCACAAAATCGGGAAACACGCCACACAGGGCAGGCTTCCCGTGAAAACAATTTGCACAACTGAGTGTATTAGCTGTTGCACAACTTTTACATAGAAAATATTATACAATACACAACTTTTGAAGGCAATGAAAAAGCAAACTTACTACGAGTCGATGTGACTATCGTCTGTCCATAAGATGGATAGATAGATAGATAGATAGATAGATAGATAGATAGATAGATAGATAGATAGATAGATAGATAGATAGATGCAGTTGTGTGGTAAGAAGTTTGTTTCCCAACCACATGGTTCTGGGTTCAGTCCTATTGTATGACTCCTTCGGCAAGTGCCTTCTACTATATAGCCTCGGGCCGACCAAACCCTGTGAGTGAATTTGATAGACGGAAACTGAAAGAAGCCCGTCGCATGTGTGTGTGCGTGTGTGTGTATCTTTGTGTCAGTGCTTGTCCCCCACCACCGTTTGACAACCGTTGTTGCTGTGTTTATATCCTCGTGACTTAACGGGTTCAGCTTAGAAGGAATAATTACTAGGGTCAATTCATTCGAGTGAAAATTCTTCAAGGCGGTACCCCAGCATGGCGTCAGTCTCATGAATGAACCGAGTAAAAAAATAAAAGATAAATGATGTGTGTGTGTATGTGTGTATGTGTGTGTTTATCTGTGTGTGTGTGTGCGTTCAATCATTTAACTGTTAATTCTGGTCAAGATAGATAAGGGTGATAACTCAAGAAATCCGAATGAATACAGTGATGCGCGAGCAAAGTTCGCGCTTAGCTGCGCCCTTGTGCGCGTGCACACGTTTTGCAAGTTGCACACAAAGGGGGGAAATGCGTACGCACTAGGTTTTCGGGATGAAATCAATTTTTTTCTTTTTTTTTAAACTGAAGAAATTTGCGCGATTGTTACTCGCATGGATGCAGCGATGCTCACATATTTTTAAAGAAAAACGAAATTTACACACAAGTTTCTGCGCACACCAAGGAAGAGAGAGTGGTGGGGGAGAAAAACTGGCATCGAGTTTCATATTCAGCAAGAACGGGGATAACCCTGAGCATGTTTTGGTCTTATTAAATCTCTTCAGCGAAGCTTTACTATCGTAGTTTCCAGAAAATTGAGACATACGAAGAGGTTAAGTGAATAAGACTGACAAATGCGGTAACTTAAACCCATGAATGTAGGTGAAAGTGTGTGATTTAATGGTTAGAGCATTCGGATCACAATTGTAAGGTTGTTAGTTCGATTCCCGGCAACGCGTTGTGTCCTTGGGCAAGACACTTTATTTCACTTTACTCCAGTTCATTCAGTTGGCAAATATGAGTTGTACCCGTAATTCAAAGGGACCAGCCTTGTCACATTCTGTGTCATACTGGATCACCTTGAGAACTATGTTAAGGGTATGCGTGTGTGTGGAGTACTCGGCCATTATTTGCACATCAGTTCCATGAGCAAACTGTTCTGTTGATCGGATCAACTGTGTGTGTGTCTGTGCGTGCGTGCGTGCGTGCGTGCGTGCGTGCGTGCGTGTATGGATGGATCGATGGATGGATCGATCGAACGATCTCTGATCAAAGACGTTCCAAATATGGCCATCGCGTGTTTGTAGACGTTTATAGGACGGCATTTTCTAATGTGTCCCTTCTATATTTAAGATGCAATAATTTGAGTAATTTGAGGAAGACATTTGGCTGTTGTTTCTAACAACCAAATACTATATACGGATATGTGTGTATGTGTGTGTATGTGTGTGTGTGTATGTGTGTGGTCATGTGTGTATCTATGTGTACACATATATATGTCTATTTGTCCGTGAACGCTGCCGAATACGCGTGCGCGCGCGTTGTGTTTGACTGACGGCGCAGTTGGGGAGAAGGTGTATATGGTGTGTGTGTATATATGTGTGTGTGTATATATGTGTGTGTGTGTTGATGAGTCTATGTATGTGTGTGTGTTGATGAGTCTATGTATGTGTGTGTATGTTTGTTAACATGTATGCGTGTGTAAATGTGTGTATCAGTGTTAGTCTTTCGTTTTGTATAGTGTCCGTTTTCACAAAACACAGTCTCTCTCTCTTTCTCTCTCTCTCTCTCTCTCTCTCTCTCCATCTCTCTCCCCCACTCTTTCTTTCCTCTCCTCCACTTTTGCCTCTTTTTCTTCAACTCACCTCTTCCTTCTCCTCCTGCTCTTAATTTCTTAATATCGATAAAACGTGAACACACGTCGTGTAGGACTCCTCTGATTTCGTGCTCTTTAAGCGCTAGTTTCAAACTATTTTGGGGCTCATATTTAACTAGGTGTACGTTTCCGTGCATACGCGCGTCTATATTCGTGTGTGTATGTATGTGTGTGTGTGTGTATGTGTGAGTGTGAGTATTGTACCTGTATTTAAATATGTTTGTATGTATCACTAACGCTGTGTCTATACATATCGCGTTCTGTATGCGTGTGTGTGTGTGTGTGTGTGTGTGGTGTAACACTAAAGATCTTTAGGAACCAGGCGAATTCGATCTCTGTTTGAAAAAGGAAAACAACGCTTTTCCCTATTTTTTTTTCAATATTTTTCTTTATTTTCGTTCGTTTTTCGTTCATTCACTTTCTTCTTTCATTATCTCTCTCTCTCTCTTACTCTTTCTCTCTCTCTCTCTCCCTCTCTCTCTCTCTCTCTCTCTCTCTCTCTCTCTCTCTC
>NC_068982.1:189169488-189170399 GCF_001194135.2 Octopus bimaculoides | reverse complement strand
TAGCTCTGTGTAGATCTTCACCCCACTTCGGGTCGGAAGCTACGCTTTTATTTTGGAGATAAAAACTTCGCTGGAACTTCAAGTGACATTTTAGGCGCAGGCGTACCTGTGTGGTAAGCAGCTTGCTTCCCAACCACATGGTTCCGGGTTCAGTCCCACTGTATGGCACATCGAGCAAGTGTCTTCTACAATAGCCTCAGGTTGATCAAAGTCTTGTGAGTGGATTTGGTTGATGGAAACTGAAAGAAGCCCGTCGTATATGTGTGTATGTGTGTGGGTGTGTGGTTGTGCGTGCGTGTGTGTGTATCTTTGAGTCTGTGTTTGTCCGCACCACTGCTTCACAACCGGTGTTGATATGTTTACGTCCTCGTAACTTAGCGGCTTGGCAAAAAAGACCGATAGAATAAGTACCAGGCTTTAAAAAAAATAACCATTGAGGTCGATTTGTTCGACTAAAGATCCTTCAATGCGGTGCCCCAGCATGGCCGCAGCCAAATGACTGAAATATTTAAAAGATAAAAGAAACTTTTAAAAAATAATAACAAGAATATTGTCTAATTTGGGGGCAAATTGTCACGTGGAGTGAGACCACTGATTGGAAGGGCTGTTTGGGGTTGGCTTCCGACCTTTAAAACCAAGCACCAACATCTCCGGCACCAATACCGACCGAAACAACTACAACAGCAACAACAAAGGAAATGGAAACGAAGAACAGGAAAACAAAGATCAAATCGTCCTTTTCGCTTATTCCACTTCCGCCGACACCGACACCATTGATGCCAACCGAAAACAGGTCAGCTTTCAAATCCAGCATCGACGGGTTCGTGGAAGAGGCCCGCCAAATAGAAGAACTTATTTTATCGTTGGAGGAAGTTTCAAAACAATACGAAAACCGTTCTTACGAGGACGGA
>NC_068982.1:189168084-189169385 GCF_001194135.2 Octopus bimaculoides | reverse complement strand
TAGGGTAGTAAAAATAAAGATAGTCGACGTGCCTCCGGACATAAACATCTGTTTGTTAGTGGCCTTTCAGCTAGGAATCACCAGAATGGTATTCAGAATCATGAAAGAAGTCCATCGCACGGCGTATTCGGAGAACATCGAGAGACAATCGACCTCATAACCTCAGGATGCAGCCGACTGGCACCCACAGAGTATTTGCAAAGGCGTGACAGGACAGCTCAGTACAAACACTAGTCACTGTACGGCACATACAGCATCCCTCACAATGAGAATTAATGACAACACAAACCATCACAAGCGGCCCAGGATGCCGAGGTTACCATCCTTTGGAATTTCAGTGTTCAAACTGACCGAGAAATACAGGTTTATTGACCAGAGGCCATGTTGAAAGGATTTATCGATAATATCAAATGAAAATAGGGGGTGTTGCAGTTCCGCAGTGCCTATACGCGAGCCACCACTGCCTTCAACATCGCCTGATTGGTGTGAAGTTCATGACAGAAATCAGTTTAACTTTCTATTGAGTTATCAGACAAATTCGTTGGATGTTTTCCCCCTCATTTTATTTCAATCTCTTTCAATTTTATTTATGTTAACATGAAAAATATTTTCATCATAGTGTTTCGTGTTATTTTATAATTCTATTCTTCACCTGCGACTTTTGTTTCCCGCTTTCAGAAATTCGAATAAAATTTACTTCCTTTCAGACACATATGACGAGAGAATGCTTAGCTGTGTGTAGGGGGCGGAAGAACTAATTAATGGTAACACAAACCACCACAAGTCGCTGAGGATGCCGAGGCATATATATATATATATATATATATATATATTCTTTTACTTGTTTCAGTCATTTGACTGCGGTCATGCTGGAGCACCGCATTTAGTCGAACAAATCGACCCCAGGACTTATTCCTTGTAAGACTAGTACTTATTCTATCGGTCTCTTTAGCCGAACCGCTAATGTACGGAGACGCAAACACACCAGCATCGGTTGTCAAGTGATGTTGGGAGACAAACACAGACACAAACATATTCACGCACACAAACAAACGCACTCACATGCAGATATATATTTTTATACATATATAAACGATGGGCTTCTTTCCGTCTACCAAATCCACTCACGAGGCTATAGTAGAAGACACTTGCCCAAGGTGCCATGCAATGGGACTGAACCCGGGGCCATGTGGTTGGGAAGCAAGCTACTTATCACACAGCCACTCCTGCACACACGCACGCGCACACACACACACACACACACACACACACACACACACACACACACACACACACACACA
>NC_068982.1:189165729-189166394 GCF_001194135.2 Octopus bimaculoides | reverse complement strand
ATATATATATATATATATATATATATATATATATATACACACACACATACACACACATATATATACATGTATACACTTGTATAATATTTTCGATCCATATTAATCCTCCATTTACGAAAAATATGATTGAATTTATTGAACTGTTTCCTAAGTTAAATCATACACCTAATATATATATAACCAAAAGTCTAATTCATTATCTTTCTTTTGTTCACCTACAACCCAGTGTGTTATTCTCGGAGATTTTAAGGTGGTAATAGTGACTTTTGGCGTCTATTTTTCCCAGCGCGTGGAGAGGCATGTAGCCAAACCTTTGTTAGAATTTTGTATATAATTATTAAAATATTTGTAAAATTTACCTATAAGGTTTTTAAAATTCCGCGCTGACTCCCTGGTAAAATCATCAACGATTTCTACCCTTTATTATAATTAATATATATATATTATATATATATACACATACATAGATGCATAAATACATACACACTCGTGTAGATCCATACAAGCATATGTGTGTATGTGTGCGTGTATATATATATATATATACATGCATACACACACACACACATATCTATATATACGTACATATATACATATGCATGTGTATATATATATATGTGTGTATATGTATATATATATATATATATATATATATATATATATAT
>NC_068982.1:189163752-189165188 GCF_001194135.2 Octopus bimaculoides | reverse complement strand
ATATATATATATATATACCAAGCTTAAGAAATGAGTATTAGAGTTGACTCATTTGACTCAAAATTCAAGGCAGTGCTCCAGTATGGTCGCAGACTAAACCTGAATCAGGACAAAAGATAAAAGATCATTCTTCTGAAAGTTATGAGGAAACAAAGTCGATGAGGCCACTAGCGTAGCTAGAGTGTGTGCCGCACGGGGTGGCCCTTCCGTTTGCCACCCCCGGATCCAAAAAAAAAAAACATATTGCCTACAGTGGACCCAAAAATGCCGCCCCTTTAAAAGTGCCTCCCGGGGCGGACCGTCCTTACCACCCCCTTCCCCCTAGCTACGCTAGTGGAGAGGCACACTTGCGTAGGTAAGCCCACAGCTAAACACTTGTAGTTACTCAATAACAGCCATTCGTCACTTTTATAGTTGTTATAAGTTTCATGACAAATCTATCGTCCCTTACACACACACACACTGTATCCCTTTTATAAAGAGAAATAGAGAGACTATGAAAACCAGTTCGCTCTCCTCCATATTGATCTGTTTACTGTAAACTCTTCAATAAATGGTTCTCATCGTAGTTTTTAATTTTACTTTGAGTTTTATTTGTGGCAGCAGCGAGCAACGGAGGCGGTAAAAGATGTCGGCGGTGGGAAACGACGTAAACGAGTCTGTGAGGTGGAGAGTTTATCGGAGTAAGGCGGAGGGAGACGGAGGGAGGCGGAGTTAGACGTAATGATGCGGAAGGAGGCGGAACGAAACGGAGTGAAGAAGATGGCAAACGCAGAATAGAATGAGGGGAGGGGCGAAAGATACGCAATAAAAGCAAAAGAAAAAAAGGAGGAAAGGGGCGGGGATGGAAGACAAAAATGGCAAAAATATACATAAAATAGAAATAAAATGAAATAGAAGCGAACTCTAAGCTAATGGTCGACAGTTTGAGTGAATAGGAATGTAATCGGTGTAAGAAAGCAAGAAGCACGTAAGTTATAAGACGGACAGTTTCACTACGTGACCATTGTCCTTCATTTTGGCGCAGTTTCTTGACCGGCCCTCATTTTCTAATTGCATTCTATGAAATAAAATCTTTAGTTTTCATTTCCCATCTTTATATCCTGTTCTTGCAAAAATTTTTTCCAATGATTTTGTGTACTTTTCTCCTATTTTTCTTTTCTTTTTGTACAAAAGTTTATGAAGAATCGGACCAGTTTGTTCGCTTTTATTTTTTATTGATTATAGTTTTGTTTGTGTTACTCCAGTCTTTTTCGACAATGTTTTCAATTATATTTACTTCGTCTTCTCTCACTGTAGCTCTATCTTCTCTGAAGTTACTGTCTATCTATCTATCTATCTATCTATCTATATATCTGTCTGTCTGTCTGTCTGTCTGTCTGTCTGTCTGTCTATCTATTTATCTATCTATATCTATATATATATATATATATATA
>NC_068982.1:189161584-189162624 GCF_001194135.2 Octopus bimaculoides | reverse complement strand
AATTGCATACCTATACAGATATCAATATTCATTTCAAGTTTTGGCACAAGGCCAGCAATTTTGGAGTAAGGGAGTCAGTCGATTACATCGATCCCAGGATTCAACTGGCACTTATTTTATCAACCCCGAAAGGATGAAACGTAAAGTCAACTTAAGCATTTTGCCCGGCGCGGTAACGATTCTGCCAGCTCGCCGCCTGATACAGAAAACAATATTAACGTCGTTGATTAACACGGCGAGCTGGTATAATCGTTAGCACACTGGACAAAAATGCTTAGCGGCATTTCGTCCGTCTTTACGTTCTGAGCTCAAATTCCGCCGAGGTCGACTTTGCTTTCCATTCTTTCGCAATCGATAAAATAAGTACCAGTTATGTACTGAGGTCGATCTAATCAACTTACCCCTCCCCGGAAACTGCTGGCCTAGTGTCAAGATTTGAAACCACTTTTAATATCATTGGTTAGATTTATAACTATATAGGGCTGAAACTATACAGAAATTACACATATTGGCGCGGCTGTGTGATAAGAAGCTTGCTTCCCAACCACATGGACCCGCGTTCAGTCCCGTTCGGGCGAGTATCTTCTACTCGAGCCGATCAAAGCCTTGTAACTGGATTTGCTGGACGGAAACTGAAAGAAGGCCTTCGTACATATATATATTATTTCAATCTTTTATTTGTTTCAGTCATTTGACTGCGGCCATGCTGGAGCACCGCTTTTAGTCGAACAAATCGACCCCAGGAATTATTCTTTGGAAGCCTAGTACTTATTCTATCGGTTTCTTTAGCCGAACCGCTAAGTTACGGGGACGTAAACACACCAACATCCGTTGTCAAGCGACAAACACAGACACACACACACACACACACACACACAAATATATATATATATATATATATATATATATAACAAATAATAAATGAGTATATGCATATATACGTACAGGTATGTGCATACCTACGTCTACCTGTATGTATAGGTGCATATCTGGGTACAGGACATTGCAAACAAAACGTTGACAAAAAGATAATAATAACC
>NC_068982.1:189158270-189161168 GCF_001194135.2 Octopus bimaculoides | reverse complement strand
AAGGAAGAGAGAGAGTGGTAGAGGGAGAAACAAGGGGAGGAAGTAGAAAATAGGTGAGCAACGAGAGAAAGAGAGAAATATAGTAGTAACAGAAGGAAGAACGAGAGGGGGAAAGAGAGAGATACGTAGTAGTAACAGAAGGAAGAACGAGAGGGGTGATTCTTTCAGTTTCCGTCTACCAAATCCACTCACAAGGCTTTGGTCGGCCCGAGGCTATGGTAGAAGAAACTTGACCGAGGTGCCAAGCAGAGGGACTGAACTCAGATTCATGTGGTTGGCAAGAAAGCTTCTAACCACACAGCCACACTTGCGCCTATACAGAAGCACCATTGAAAATGAGTAGTGTTAACCAGTACAAGCAATGTGTTGTGGCCTAAATGAGGCACAGCGAACCAACGTGAGAGCCTTCCAGAGAAAGAGAAACAGAAATTTATCTTAATCTACTGAAAATCTCTCTTAACTCACATTCAGCCATCTTTTAAAAAGGGAAATAATCGTTGCGTGTTATAGTCCAAGATATATTGTGTCTGAATAATTGATGGGATGGTCACGACTGGAGCACTGATGATCAAAGATCAATTCGACAAAGCAAGAACAAAGAAGACAAGACGACTGAGACAACGATGGTTGCGACAGCGGCAACAATAACAACAGCCTCAACTCCGTTTTAATGGGATTTCTAAGAAGTCGATCGACCTGCTGGTAATAAGTAGTATGAGAAAATAAAAAGAAGGACAAGTTATATATTGTTGTTCTTGAGAGACTGTGTCGGAGAAACAATAAAAATGAGGGGACGTTCATGGCTGGATCACTTTTCCTAAAACTGATCTAACCCATGGCTATGAAATAACAAAAGCCAAAGGCGCAGACATGGCTGTGTGGTAATTAGCTTGCTTACCAACCACATGGTCCCGGGTTCAGTCCCACTGTGTGACACCTTGGGCAAGTGTCTTCTACTATAGCTTCGGGCCCACCAAAGCCTTGTGAGTGGATTTGGTAGACAGAAGCTGAAAGAAGCCCATTGTATATATGTATATATATGTGTGTGTATATGTTTGTGTGTCTGTGTTTGTCCCCCCAACATCGCTTGACAACCGATGCCGGTGTGTTTACATCCCCGTAACTTAGCGGTTCGGCAAAAGAGACCGATAGAATGAGTACTAGGCTTTCAAAGAATAAGCTCTGGGGTCGATTTGTTCGACTAAAGGCGGTGCACCAGTATGGCCGCAGTCAAATGAGTGAAACAAGTAAAAGAGTGACTTGACATAAAAACCTTTAAGTATTACAACGATTTTTAAAATAAAATTTCCGAGCTCACCAGGAGTCGAACCTGGAATCTTCTGATCCGTAGTCAGACGCGTTATCCATTGCGCCACGAGCCCATTTCTGTAGCCAGTCAATAATAGCGTGCTTTATAGTCCACTGCCCGTCGTTGGCCTCGTGACTCACATAGCTGCTACATGTTATTGTTGTTCTTTTTGATAGTGTTGAGGGTGGAGTGAGAGGCGATGTGAGGTTCATACTTTTCCCAGAAACGTTTAAAGTTTCTGAGAATAGTTTCTTGTGTTTAATATTTTCTACTGTCTCAAACACACTTACATACATACATACATACATACATACATACATACATACATGCATGCATACATGCATGCATACATACATACATACAAACATACATGCATGCATACATACGTTCATACATACATACATACATACACACACACATACATACATACATACATACATAAATACATACATACATACATACATACATACATACAAACATACATGCATACATACGTTCATACATAAATAATACATACATGTGTGTGCGTATAGATAGATAGATAGATAGATAGATAGATAGATAGATAGATAGATAGATAGATAGATAGGCAGACAGACAGATCGGTAGGTAGATAGATAGATTGAAGTAGTTTGGAAGACTCATTACGCCAATAACAATAACACACGCACTGGTTCGCTACCACTTCCTTATCGTTAGTCAATTAGTTAAATGTCGAACCAGCTGACTTACCGATCGTTTGTTTAATGCGCTGGTTAAACAATCGATCGGCTGTTAGTCAAATTTCTTCGTCGCTATTCACAACCTTCTCAGTGACTTGGCTTCTCCCCTCAAAGTCTGCTCTGATAGCTGATTAGATATTTAACTAATTGACGAACGATAGAGAAGTGGTAGTGGACCAGTGCGTGTGTTATTATTATTGATGTAAGAGCTAGCAGAATCGTTAGCCCGCTGGACGAAATGCTTAGCGGTATTTCGCCCGTCGCTACGTTCTGAGTTCAAATTCCGCCGAGGTCGACTTTGCCTTTCATCCTTTCGGAGTCGACAAATTAAGTAGCAATGAAAAACACTGGGGTTCGATGTTATCGACAAATCTCCTCCCATAAATCTTCAGGCTTTGTGCCCTTAGCAGAAAGGATTGTTGGAGTAATAACCGTCTCAAGACAACAAAAGTTGTTTCAACGCACGAATTCACATCAAGAATCTTGTAAATATATAGTTGCATATATGTATGTGTGTGTGTGTGTGTGTGTGTGTGTGCGTGTGTGTGTGTGTGTGCGCGCGCGCGTGCGTGTGTGTGTGTGTCTGTGTGCGCGCGTGCGTGTGTGTGTGTGGGTGTATGTATGAATGTATGAGTGTATAGATAGATACATACATACATACATACATGCATACATACATACATACATACATACATACATAAGCGCGGGAGTAGCTGTGTGTTAAGAGGCTTGTTTTCCAAACACATGGTTCCGGGTTCAGTCCCACTACGTGGCACCTTGGACAAGTGTCTTCTACTATAGCCAGGGGCCGACCAAAGGCCTTGTGAGTGGATTTGGTAGACAGAAACTAAAAGAAGCCAGTCATGT
>NC_068982.1:189157306-189158078 GCF_001194135.2 Octopus bimaculoides | reverse complement strand
GTGTGTGTGTTTAGGAGTGTTAGGCGTTAAATTAATTTTAATATGTACGTAAGTGCTTCACGAAATAAATACACACTTCATTTTATCGCTCTGAGGAAGCTCCATGATGCTGCACAGATACTCACCTCCCAGTGCACGGCTTCCTATAGCAGAAACAGCTGTTAGCTAATGAAGGCGATTACGTGACACTTGTTTTCTTGTCATTCATTCATTATGTATATATTCTTTTATTCATTTACTTGTTTCAGTCATTTGACTGCGGCCATGCTGGAGCACTGCCTTTAGTCGAACAAATCGACCCCAGGACTTATTCTGTGTAAGTCTAGTACTTATTCTATCGACCCCCTTTGCCGAACCGATAGGTTATGGTGACGCAAACACACCACCATCGGTTGTCAAGCAATGGTGAGGACGGACACACACACACACACACACACGCGCGCGCACACAAATATCTTCTTTCAGTTTCCGCCTACCAAATCCATTCACAAGGCTATAGCAGAAGACACTTGCCCAAGGTGCCATGCAGTGGGACTGAACCCAGAACCATGTGGTTGGGAAACAAGCTTCTTACCACAGCCACCTGCGCCTAAATTTTATATATATATATTCAAAAATACGAAGTATATATGTTAAATATATGTGGTTGGTTATATATCTGTGTATATATATATATATATATATATATATATATAAAGTTGTAGTATACCGTCAACCCAATGTGACAATCCCAACAAGGGAACACACCACTGCCGTTCAGCCCCAGGAAGCC
>NC_068982.1:189153473-189155744 GCF_001194135.2 Octopus bimaculoides | reverse complement strand
GGGATACTATATATGTGTGTGTGTGTGTGTGTGCTCAGTATTGTATAACAGGTTTGATTAGTGATATACGAAAATAAAAGCAAGCAATAAATTTAGGTCTAAAAACTGTTGAATACTAAGCTATTTCAAAAATATCAACCTTGAGCTCACCAGGAGTCGAACCTGGAATTTTCTGATCCGTAGTCAGACGCGTTATCCATTGCGCCACGAGCCCATATGCCCGTTTGCCGTATTCTTATTCTTTATGGCTTTACATTTTCGTGTTTATTTTTCTGATACCTTTTGTTTTTCGTACGCACACATGTACATACCTATGCACAAATGCATTATTCATACATGCCTACAAATGTGCATATATACACGTGTGCGTGCGTGTATGTCTGTCTGTCTGTCTGTCTGCTTACCTTACCCAACCACTGTATTTTTTCCACATTTCCATTTGAAGTGCATAGTTTTGAATGAATTTTTTTTTTTTCAGAGGCGCAGGAGTGGCTACGTGGTAAGAGGCTTGCATCCCAGCCACATGGTTCCGGGTTCGCGGATCTTTAGCTTTATGCTAGCATCCCATCCACTGGGGGCAACAACTGGTTTCCGCTACTCTGTGTGTGTGTGTGTGCGTGCGTGTGTGTGAGAGAGAGAGAGAGAGAGAGTGTGTGCGTGTGAGAGAGAGTGTGCGTGTGAGAGAGAGAGTGTGTGTGTGTGTGAGAGAGAGAGAGTGTGTGTGTGTGATATTCCAGTGTTGAATCATTATTCTATGCTCCACCAACTTTGCTTACAGTAAAAAGAAAAAACTTCTATTAATCATGGGATTTCCCAAATTCTCCAAAAGAAACTGACAATACACCGAATGGGCTTTACTTATTTATATTTCCAGGTTTCATAAATCGAATACCAGTTATATTCTGAGGTCGTTCCCTAAGGCCACCCACCCCATCGAAAATATGTGACTACTTGTCTGGATTTGAAAACAAAAAGAAAAAAAAACTGGTGTTCCGTCCGTTGCAACGACGAGTGTTCCAGTTGATCCGATCAGTCTGTACGTGAAATTAACGTGCCAGAGTCTGAGTACTCCACAGACACGTATACCCTTAACATAGATCTCAGAAAGATTCAGCGTGACACGGAATGTAGCAAGGCTGACCCCTTTGAGATAGGGGTACAATTTTAAATTGTTGAGTGGACTGGAGCGTCATGAAATAAAGTGTCTTGATCAAGATCACAAGGCGCTGCCAGGAATCGAACTCACTACCTAACGATCGTGAGCTAAACACTCTAACCACTAAGCCACGCACCTTCACATTTGAAAATAGTATTTCAATTAAAACGCGTCCCTCGAAGGTGGCAAGCTGGCTTAATCGCTAGCACGCGCGGGACGGAGGACTTAGGAAGCATGTTTCTTTTTCTGGTTCTTTACGTTTTGGGTTCAAGTTCGGCCAAGGTCGTCTTAGCCTTTCCTCCCTTTAGGGGTCAATAATGTAACTGTCGAGCACTAGCATCGATGTAATCGGTTTGCTTCCACCACTAATCTTGTTCCAATTGGTCAGTTGAAGCTTCGATTGTGTCATGTGACAGTAAGCTGGCGCTGGCTGCCGGTGCCTGCCGAGGAGTATTTAAAGAGAAGTTTGCAGAGTGGTCATTCGTTGACGCTGCATCGAAGAAACCAAAGAACAGGCCAAAGAAAAAAAGGTAAAAACGCACTCAACACCAGAGCTGAAGACACCTCCGCAAGCAGAGGCCCCACCACGTGGAAAACGGTAGAGGAGTAGGGGCCGAAACCTGATGATGTCCTTCGCCCCTGGATCTTATAAGGGAGCTGTTGATATAGCAAACCACGAAACGTGGTTGGAATTCCTCCTTCCAAAGAATACTATTTCATCGCTGCTCTTTTAATGGACAAGCCCTTTCCTTCTTCAACCCACTCCCACAACCATAGGCGTGGTTATTTGGTAAGAACTTTGCTTCCCAGCCACATGGCTCCGGGTTCAGTCCCACTGCGTGGCACCTTGGGCCCTTGGGCAAGTGTCTTCTACTATTAACTCAGGCCGACCAAAGTCTTGTGAGTAGCTTTGATAGACGGAAACTGAAAGAAGTCTGTTGTATATAATGTATCTGTATTATGTGTGTGTGTCTTTATGTTCGACCTTCACCACCGCTTGTCACCCTGTGTTGCTTTGTTTCTGTCCCTATAAGTTAGCGGCCCGGCAGAAGAAACCGATAGAATAAGTACCGTGCTTTAAAAGAAATTGTGGTAGATTCATTCGACTAAAAGTT
>NC_068982.1:189148334-189151866 GCF_001194135.2 Octopus bimaculoides | reverse complement strand
AACGTGAAACAGAGGAAATGCCGCTAAGCATTTCGCACGGCGCGCTTAACGGTCATAATAATAATTATTATTATTATTATTATTATTAATATTATTATTATTATTATTATTATTATAAGATCTCAACTGATTGGAAGTGTTATCATGTACATTGTTTTGTCTTGGTATAAAAGATGGACTCAGCAAATATTCCGCTTAATACCACAGATTTGCTTGTCAGTAGTTTGACCTTAACCAGTTGAGCATGTCCCTTGGTGACTGACGATATGTGCATCTCTGATCAGGAGCAGAAGTAGTAGGAAACATGGGTGTTTTATTCAATATCCTTAAATAATCCTTATTCAGGGACCTTTTGAGCGGGATGGGCTACTCGACCAGAAGAAAATTCTAATTGAGACTCACCTGTGAGGTCATGCGTTGTTTATCTTGATATGAGATCACCATGTCACGCACATATGGTTGTGATGCATGTGACTGGTGTACCCTTATCAGACAGGTAGTCATGATGGGTATATTGGGCATGCACTCTTATCAGACTGGTAGTCATGATGGGTATATTGGGCATGTACCCTTATCAGACTGGTAGTCATGATGGGTATATTGGGCTTCGTATATTTTACCCCAGTGTCACTGATGGCATGCACTGCTCTCTCACTCAATAATAATAATAATTATCCTTTCTACTATAGGCACAAGGCCTGAAAAATGGGGGGAAGGGAATGTCGATTACATCGACTCCAGTACGCAACTGGTACTTAATTTACCGACCCCGCGAAATGATGAGAAGTAAAGTCAACCTCGGCGGAATTCGAACTCAGAACTTGGAGACGGACGAAATGCTGCAAAGCAGTTTTCCCGGTTTGCTAACGGTTCTGCCAACAGGGAAAAGTGGTCGGGGGAGGGGGAGCATTCAAACTGATTGGTTGTTGTTGTTGTTGTCGTTGTTGATGGTGAAGGCGCATGGCTTAGTGGTTCGGGCATTCGGCTCACGCGTGTGCCCAGCTCCCCCACCCCCACCCCGCCACCTCGGAACTGGTTCGGAGTCAGTTACAACTCCAAGGACCCCAGCAATTATAATTCTAAAGCTATACTCCAAGCGGAGTGTCTTTTAGTTGTTTCAGTTATTAAACTACGGCCATACTGGGGCACTGCCTTGAAGAATTTTTAGTCGAAAGAATCGACCCCAGGCTGGTACCTATTCTATCGGTCTCTTTTGCTGAAGTGCTAAGTTACAGATGCGTAAACACATCAACACCGGTTGTTAAGTAGCGGTGGTGGGGACAAACACGGACACAAAGACACACGCGCACACACAGACACACACACGCACACATATATACATTCACACGCACACGCACATATGCGCGCGTGTGTATAAATGATGGGCTTCTTTCAGGTTCCGTCTTTCAAATCCACTCACAAGTCTTTGGAAACTGAAAGAAGCCTGTCACATAAATATGAGCAAGTGTCTTCTACTGTAGCCTCGGGCTGACCAAAGCATTCCCCGCTTACACGTTTCTTCTTACATGTATCATCATTAGGTGTGTCTTTCACCCATTTCTCGTTACACATCAGAGAAATCGTAGTTCTTTGTAGCGAAGTTGTCTGGCCGGTTTATAATCACAAACCACCCAAGAAACACCGCTGTAATGGCCAAGAACTTCTCTTCGCGTAGGAACATTTTTTGTCCTCATCTTGACGGTTGTAATGGATCTTCTCACGAACGAGGGCATGTCCTGCCTTTTCTGCTACTCTTCTAGCTTTGTATGAATCCACTGGTGTCATTTATATTCAAGCCAGGTGGTATTAGTTTTGAGTCTCAACATCTAAACAAGAAAGTTAGATGCTTTGAAAGACGAGCTAGTTTTTGATGGAGTTTCTCTATATGTCTCCATTGAAGTCTAATGTCGGCTCCGTAGCCATTAGATAATACAGTTCATTATTTAAGAGATGAGGAATTATGTAAATAATATAAATAATGTACATAATTCCTCATCTCTTAAATATAGAACTCCAGCCATACATCTTTAGAGAATGTCGCAACGAGGTCAAGACTATTTATTCCCATCATATTCCTGACTTATACTTTCAGGCCAACCATAAATGAGTCGTGTGTCAGGTTGGACTTCCTGTCTTGCTATGATCCAGTCACATATCTTTCAGATTTACTCAACAAAAACATAAGGATTTCTTTGCGATTGTAAATAGCACCACAGAGAGACTGTCTCCTTAAAGTACACTTCTGCGACTGGCTATTCTAATGAAAAACACACAATCGCTTCATGCATTTAATTTCATGCATGATAGTGATCAAGGATGAGGTCACGTTGTCTATGGCCTTGACTGTGTTCTCTGGAACTTTAGCAATGCGAAGGGTCTCTAGCATCTGCCAATGAAGAACAAAATTGAATAATTGTATCTAATCCAACCCGACGATTACCAGATTCCACCTGTACCGTTGCCTCTCTAACATCACAGTTTTGTTGATTACTCAACTCCTCTCCGAACCCCTACAACTGGTTCAATTGTGATGATGATATTACCACAGTGACAATGATCCTGGATAAATACATTCAAATAGGCTTCATACATTTTATACATTAGATTCTGGCATGCTGTTCGCCAATAGTTTTACGCCACGTAAATATTATACATACATACATACATACATACATACATACATACATACAAACAAACAAACAAACAAAGTTCAGGTTAGTTAAAATATGTTTGCGACATATTTCAACTGCTAAAACGCAAATTCACAGACATCGATGTCTAGGAGATCTGATAATAACTCTGATAGATTCCGGTCAGTATAGGCCCAGGCCATGTCTAACTTGATAGCACCACCTGGTGATGTCTTTTAGTCATATATGGGGTACCATGGCTCACTCTAGCAAAGAGTTATTATTGCTGGAGACATTTCTGGGTGTAGGAGGTTGATCTGGGATTTTTTTAAGAAAGTTGTCCAGTGAACTTTTGAATTTTATGGGATCCGTTTCTGTTTTGACATATTTTGGTATGGTGTTAAAGAGAGCTGGACCGGTTGAGGTAAAGTAGTTATGGCGTAATGTTGTTATGTGTCCTGAGTTCGATTTTTGTTTTGAGTGGATAGCACGGGGGCCGAGTCTTGGATGGATTTTATAATTGATGCCAACACGATAAATGACAACACTGAACAAACCAGGTGTTTTCACACCTTTTTGCCATAAGAGAAATATTTTCTCCATGGCAACTTCAGGGAATTTGCTTTTTAACAGTTGAAATATGTCGCAAACATATTTTAACTAACCTAAACTTTGCTTAGGCTTAAACACTGCCTGGCGCTAATATTTCGTCATATAGAAAACAAACAGATGTATTAGTATAACGCTCGGGAATTGAGAAAGTCTTTTTTAACGTTTCGAGCCTACGCTCTTCCACAGAAAGGAACACAGAAAGAAACAAGGAAAGACACAAGGAGAGAAAAAAAAGGAGAGAAAAAACAAGGGGAGAAAAAAAAAAGAGAGAAAAAATGTGTGTAGTGGTT
>NC_068982.1:189146431-189147701 GCF_001194135.2 Octopus bimaculoides | reverse complement strand
ATATATATGTATATACTTATATATAAATTGCCTGTGTCTTGAACTTATTCTGTCGTCGTTTATCGCTTATGTTTTCCTCGCTGTCCTTTAAGGCCATTGTGTTCGCTCACTTGTCCCAGCAGCTTTTCGCTGTTGACGCCACCAAAAATATAGAAACCGGCAATGAGACCCGCTTAGATGCCCCAACGCTGCTTGTCTGCACAAGCGAACCATATGGTGTATTTAATGTATCCGTATCGTAATAGCACTTTCAAATCAGATGTAAGCAGGTGGGGATTTTAGTTTAAAGACATTTTAATCCCTGGATTGCAGGATTAAGATTAACTCATTTGTGGTACTCAAAACATATAATTAATAAAAGGCTAAAGTTTTCCACCCTTATTCCTTACAAATAATGAAGAGGCGTAGGTGTGGCTGTGCGGTTAAGAAGTTCACTTTGCAACCACAAGGTTTCGGGTTCAGTCCCACAGCACGGCACTTTCTGTCTTTTAGTAAAGCCTCGAATCCAGCAATGTCTTGTGAGTGTATTTAGTAGACAGAAACTGTGCGGAAGCCTGCCGATCTATATATATACGTTTATGTGTGTCGTTGTGCTTGTCCCACCACTATCACCACCACATAACAACCGACGTTGGTTTGTTTATATCCTGTAACTTAGTAGTTCGGCAACAAAAAAAATGGTAAAGTAAGTACCAAACTTTAAAAAAATAAGAAAAATGTACAGGGGTAGATTTGCACGACTATACCCTTTAATGCATGCCCCAGTATGGCCGAAGTCCAATTTATATTAAAATCAGTTGTAGTTCACGTTCTAATCCAAAGGTTGACAGTCTTATGCAACTTCATTCAAAGTGGTTGGTTTATTCTAAACAAAACTAAAGGAGTGAAAACTCGATGAGGTTAGCCAAATCTGGATTTTATCAGAATGCTCGTAAGGTAGGCTGCCAAGATTAAAAATCCCCATTTCTTTGCGTTACATATATATATATATATATATATAGAGAGAGAGAGAGAGAGA
Source organism: Octopus bimaculoides (assembly GCF_001194135.2). Taxonomy (NCBI): domain Eukaryota; kingdom Metazoa; phylum Mollusca; class Cephalopoda; order Octopoda; family Octopodidae; genus Octopus; species Octopus bimaculoides. The sequence continues at coordinate 189,146,683 of NC_068982.1, read as the reverse complement.
GAGAGAGAGAGAGAGACAAACAGACAAACAGACAGAGTGGGAGACGGGGAAAAAGAGAGGCGTACAAACACATGCATTGAGCAGAATCACAAATAATTTCGAGTCATAGTCTACAGTACAAGGGGGACAACTCTAAAATGACTGTACAAAAACTTGTCACGAAATAATTTTTAAGACTCTTTTGAACTGAATTTAGCGTTTAGTTCAGTTCCGTCGATTTAAGTCTTTTTTTTTTTATTATTATTATTTTAT
>NC_068982.1:189141273-189146193 GCF_001194135.2 Octopus bimaculoides | reverse complement strand
TCTACTACTATAGGGCACAAGGCCTGAAATTTTGGGAGAGGGATTAGGATTACATCGTCCCCAGTGTCCAACTGGTACTTATTTTATCGACCCCAAAGGATGAAAGGCAAAGTCAACCCCGGCAAAATTTGAACTCAGAAATACCGCTAAGCATTTTATTCGGCATGCTAACGATTCTGTCAAGCTTGCCACCTTCCTCCAGAAATTATTAATAAATTACAAGCTTTTAGTGTTATGTAGTTTTAGGTAATCGGAAGCGTCCATTACCGACATACAGGAAGTCGCAATTGTCTGTTTCCATGGTTATTTGAAAAATAATTGTGGCTGAAAAGAATTCCAAAAGATCCATGCCGTTTTTCCTTTCCAACTTACTTCAGCGGCCAATTCCCTAACCTTTAGGATGTTTGTTTGGTTTTTATAAGTCATATTTTTAAGAGAGGTGAATATTTGTTCGTCACTCTTGTGGGAATTAAGGTTCATGTGAGGATCAGACTCAGGAACCAAGCCGCAATGCTCTATACAAGGCCTGGCCAACTCGAATTACATTTAGCCGGGTTAATTCACACTTTATATTGGGTAAAGTGCTGGAAAAGTAATCTTAAATGACAAGTATGTTCTTCTGCTGAAGCACTGGCAATCAGGAGATCATTGATATAGGCATCGACGAAATCCAGTCCATCAATGACTGTCTGTAAATTGTTGAAATGTGCTGGCAGCATTTCGGACGCCAAATGACAGTCAAGAATCCGAAAGAGCCAAATGGAGTTGTTACTGCCATCTTTGGAATGTCTTTAGGGAGGACATGGAGCTGAAGGTAAGCTATTATCAGATCGAGTTTGGAAAACACAGGACAGCTATGCAGTGAGGAAGAAAAATCTTGAAGTTTTTTGAGGGCCACTTGTATACTGACAGAATTGAAAGCATTTTGCTTTCTCATGCTATTATTACAATAATGAATGAATGATTGTTGATTCAACATGAAACATTATCGTTGCAAAAACAGTAGTATCTCTCTTTTTTACTTTTCATTACAATCTTTAATTTTTGATAAAATTTTAAAGTTTGTTTAAATAAACCCATTTCAAGAAAGTATCGAGTGGACCGCAAGATAAAAGCCTGCGGGCCTCAGGTTGGCCAGCCCTGCTCTATACAGTCGCTGGCTCCGCTAGAAATAACACCCAAACCTCCCTGAAGTCATATGTATTATTCTTGTTCAGAACTTGTTAGCTTGTTTACATCTTCATAAGCCTTGCTTCCAGAGACCGCTTAAATAAGTACCAGGCTTTAAAAATATGTACTATAGTCGATTTGTTCGACTAATTAAAATGGTGCCCCAGCTTGGCCACAGTCCAATGAGTGAAAAACACAATGTAGGCACTTTTTGGTTATCTCACCCCCATTAAAAAATTGGGTTATTTCTCCCAACTAAAAAAAAATTGTAAAACTTAATAAACAAGAAAGGTGAAAAGATTAAACATCGTTTTGAATCTGATAATATTTTTATAACAAAACATACAAAACTGAAAACATTAATAAATATATATAGGTGTAGGAGTGGCTGTGTGGTAAGGAGCTTGCTTACCAACCACATGGTTCCACATTCAGTCCTACTGCGTGGCACCTTGGGCAAATGTCTTCTACTATAGCCTCGGGTTGACCAAAGACTTGAGAGTGAATTTCGTAGACGGAAACTGAAAGAAACTCATCCAATATGTGTGTGTGTGTGTGTGTGTGTGTGTGTGTGTGTGTGTGTGTATGTCTGTGTTTGTCCCCGCCCCCCCAGCATCGCTTGACAACCGATGCTGGTATGTTTACATCCCTGTCACTTAGCCATTCGGCAAAAGAGACCAATAGAATAAGTACTAGGCTTACAAAGAATAAGTCCTGGGGTCGATTTGCTCGACTAAAGGTGGTGCTCAAGCATGGCCACAGTCAAATGACTGAAACAAATAAAAGAATAAAACATGAAAACTGAAAAAAATTGAACATCTTTTTGAATTTGATAATATTTTTATAACAAACCATTCCATGCGTATTATGGAGGCCAAAAGTCAACAATGTGTTGAAGTATTGAATCAAACGAATCTAATTTTTTTAATCCAATCTCATCACCACATTAACTCAATTTTTTAGTGGGGAGATAACCCAATTTTTTAATGGGGGTGAGATAACCAAAAAGTACCCATAATGTATGTATGTGTGTATGTATGGATGTATGTAATGAAAATAAGCTAGGATAAGTCAGAGTGGTTAATGTGATGTATTGGAACACAGGCAAATACAGATCTATCAAATACCACACAACATCCATTCCTCATTTATTAAAATGATCTCTGCCCCTAGATGATGTACCACAATCACCATATGGTAGTGAATGCCCTGCTGCAAACCTAAGATTCAAGCATTCTCCAAAATGGACATGCCATTAAGAAAAAGGACAAGTTTGTTGTCAGGAGAAAAGGGGACAGTCAAGGACGTGTTTCTCATTCTATAGGCCCACTGCTTCCAGTTGCTGTTTAGTAATTGATACATCCACTAGAGACGGAGATTATTTTAATAGGCATTCCAGTACTTTTTAGTTATCTCACCCCCATTAAATAATTGCCATTAGAATATTGGTTTACCTCTCCACTAAAAAATTGAGTTTGTGGCAACAAGAGATTGGATTAAAAGAAATCCTTTAGACTCAATACTTCAACACATTGTTGACTTTTGGCCCCCTCAATAGGAATGGAAGGGTTTGTTATAAAATTGTTATCAGATTCAGTAAGATATTTAATTTTTTCAGTTTTTTTTTTTCATTTAGGTGGGGGAGATAACCAAAAGTACCAATTTTTTCATAAAACGGGGGTGGAGATTATCCAAATTTTTTAATGGGGATGTTATAACCAAAAAGTACCAGCATTCCTTTGGTATGTGTGCACGTATATAAATATATGAATGTACATGCATGTGTATGTGTATATATACTCATGCCTAATTCATTTAACCAGTTAATGGTTGTCCAACCGTAGCTAAGCCAAGACATTTTAAAACAATAGATGACCAATAAGATGAGGGGACTAAACAGCAAAAATTACCCTCCCCAATACCAGCAGGATTTCCAACTACCCACTACCAGCAGGATTCTAACTTCTCCATAAGCAGAAAAATAATGGAGTAATTCATCGCAGGTTTATAGAAGTCTGGACATTATTGTAACAATTCTCACAAACTATTTTTTATATAAATTCCTCCATTACAAACAGGACTAATCCGTATGTACCCCAAGGGCATCCAGCTGTAGAAACTCTGCCACATTAGATTGGAGCCTGGTGTTGCCATCCGGTTTCACCAGTCCTCAATCAAATCGTCCAACCCATGCTAGCATGGAAAGCGGACGTTAAACGATGATGATGATGATGATGATATATAGGTCTGGACATTTTGCAGGAAATATAGCAATAGGAACCAATGCACCAGTCTTCCTTTCCAAATGCAACTAATGCGTATGTACCAGGGAACATGTCTGCATGGGAATGTTTATGTATACATATGTGTATGTATGTATGTATGTGTGGGTGGGTATATATGTGTCCTCCTCATGTATAACAACAATAATAATTGACTCATTGGTATGAATGTATAGACATTTGTGCATGTACATTTAAGTGTACATATATGTATTCATGTATTTATGTATATCTATATATGTTAAAGTATGCATATATATGTGAGTTTTTACAATTTTATATTTGGATATTGTAAATTAACTTCATGAACTTTATAAAATCTCTGAAGAGGCCTAGAGAATCATACATGTACCTCTATTTCATCTATCAATTACTCCAGCTTACTGGAGTTATATAGATAGAATGAGGCATGCCACCTCTAGGCTGAAACAGCTGTAAGACATTGTCCTTTTTCGGTCACTAGATGTCCTTTTTAATTTTAATTACTGATATGACGTAATGTCATATCAGTATGTGTTGGTATATTGTTTTTATTGTCCTCTTAGTTAAAAAATAAACAGGTAAATTGACATAATACAATGTCTGCAAGTTGATGAGTACCACATATTCCCCTCCATTTTCTTATTGCTATATAAATTAAGGGTAAAATATCCTTTTACCCACACCCATTTATTGCACTTGGTGAAAACACTAGTGTAATAATAATTGGGTATCCTTCCGGCAGTATATTGGATAGATATTATCTCTTGGTGGGTTGGATTCACAACCCCTAACTTTCTTGGATATATATATATATATATATATATATATATACGACGGGTTTCTTTCAGTTTTTGTCTACCAAATCAGCGCTTCTTTAGAAGCGCACCTCTCCAAGAAAATGACGCCTAATTTCTCCAAAAAATTACGAAAATGGCAAATATATCCAAAATAAATGAAGTATGCAAAAAACTAGTTAGATTCATCTATTTTTAAATATCTTATACTAAAAAATAAAACACGGAAAACGGGCACTCACGAATATAAAGACAAGTCAGATGATGTATCACATATTATTAATGATATGAGGGACCCGACAATAACGTTTGCAAATTCTTGATAATTTTTAATCAGATTTTTACTGCGCACTGGTTAGGGTTAAGGTTAGGTGGTGTGGACTCGCTTTACCTTTGCCCATTTTATGATGTGATATTTCCCGTTCAGACACAAAATTTGACTTAATAGTATATGGCTGTGTGGTAAGTAGCTTGCTTACCAACCACATGGTTCCGGGTTCAGTCCCACTGCGTGGCACCTTGGGCAAGTGTCTTCTACTATAGCCTCGGGCCGACCAAAGCCTTGTGAGTGGATTTGGTAGACATAAACTGAAAGAAGCCCGTCATATATATGTATATATATATATGTATGTGTGTCTGTGCTTGTCCCCCCACCATCGATGCTGGTGTGTTTACGTCCCCGTAACTTAGCG
>NC_068982.1:189120580-189141263 GCF_001194135.2 Octopus bimaculoides | reverse complement strand
ACGATATTGTCGGGCCCCTTGTATCATTAATAATATCTAAACTGGTAAAAGTAAGTTACCGCCCTTTGTATCGTCCGACATGTTTGTTTACATTCGCCGGTTCCCGTTTTCCGTGTTTTATTTTTTAATATAAAATATCTAAAAATTGATGAATCTTCCTAATTTTTTGCATGCTTCATTTATTTTGGATACATTTCCCATTTTCGTAACTTTTTTAACAAGTAAGCGTCATTTTCTTGGAGAGGAGGCTTTGGTGGAGCTCGAGGCCGTGGTACTTGCTCAAGGTACCACGCAGTGGGATTGAACCCGGAAGTTTGTAAAACAAACTTCTTACTACACAACAAGTGCGATTTAAACCTACTTGACAAATAACCAGTTTTTAGAAATCCACGAGAATTCCCGCTCTTGTAGAGTATTTTTACCCTTTATTCTTAAATCGGGGTTTGGGTGTTACAAAGAATATATGAAAGATTGTAAGATATAGGAAGACATGTCAACAAACATAGGCAAATATATTTTGTTTTTGTATTTAAATTAAATACTGAAAGAAGAAGGATCGAATTGTTCAAATAAGAGAAAAATCAAGATCATAAAATGAAATTTTAAAAAAAAACCGCGGTGGGAATGAGACGTGGGAAACGAAGTTCCAAATTCCATAAGTTTGGAATTTGGTAACCCAAGACATTGACAGAATAAGCATGAGATAACAAATATTTGCAAAGAAATTAACATGAAATTAACAAAGTAAATAAACATTTAATGTAGAGATAACAAGACCAGGATATAAATTCTTTTTACTACAGGCTAAAGGCCAGTAATTTGGTGGGAGGGGCCAGTCGATTAGATTGACTCCAGTACGCAACTGGTACTTAATTTATCGACCCCGAAAGATTGAAAGGCAAAGTCGACCTTGGCGGAATTTCAACTCATAACGTAGCGACGGACGAACTACCGCAAAGCATTTCGTCCGGTGCCAACCATTCTGTCAGGTCGCGATATAAATGGAAGCGGTCGCCTTTTTTCTTCTGTAAACATTCTCACCTTAATTAAAACTAATAATTATTAGCAGTAATTAATTGTTATAGATATATTCGATGGACGGTGGAGATCGCTTTCTGGCATACGGGACATTTCCTCTGGTGATAATAATATTTCAAGGCACATTTCAAACACAGAGCTGTGTGTCCACACGGTAAGACGACGGCATTAAACTCGTAATGTTTGCAAACAGGACAGCTGCGATGGCTGGCATTTCTGTAACTACTTAAATCAACAGAACCACTATTACCATTATCATCGATGTTGTTGAAAGAAATATCTTCAGCTTCGTTGTCAGGCTCGTCGTCAGAAAATGGTTCAATGTCCGGGGGAAAATGAGGTCGTGGGGCACGAAGACCACTTCTGTGTCTCTGCGTATGGGACCGCATCCTTTGTGGTTCCCTTCTACACAGTTTATATATCAGATAGCAAGTTATTGCAAAAATAATCAAATATATTGGGAGGTATTTGGCAGGAAGATATGATGGGGCATATTTCGTGAAGAGTCTTTTACAACTTTTAAAAAGATAACTGTTATAGAGAGGCATGAAAATAAAGCAGCCAAAAGAATAGAGTTTCTCATAAAGTCTTTCGAAAGTAAAGTTTCGCCATAAATCTATGATGTGATAATTAAAGTTGAGTAACATCGGCTTCACTGAATAATGCCACAGTTCGTTGAGGCGTATCTTCGCTAAAGGTAAATACGATGAGAAATCAGTATATTGGTAAAGTATATATTGTATGAAATTAAAACATATATAAATCTCGAGTAAAGTCCATAGCAGCCATAAGATCATAGTCAAGTGATAATAATAACAGGCGGAAGTTCCTTCCCAAGCGAAACGACGAATTTATTTTTGGTATTTGTGACGAACAAGAGAAGACAATTCCGGATTTAATCCCCAAATACAGGATTATTCTTCTTTTTTCCATTTATTTCCTCCTACTTCTTGGAAGAGTCATGGAGGGAGAGCCCTCAGGTCCCCTATTCTTTAGGGGCCTATCAAAAGTAACTATCATTAGACTTTCCTGATGGATTCATAAGCGTCTAAGTCTATGGATATTATTCATCTGAGTTCAAATTCTGCCCAGGTCGATTAAATAAGTACCAGTTACGCACTAGTGTCGATGTAACCGACTTAATCCCTTTGTCTGTCCTTGTTTGTCCCCTCTGTGTTTAGCCCCTTGTGGGCAATAAACAAATAATTATTCATCCATCTCGTTCTTGTTCTTCCCCCAAGGTCTTCTACCAATTAGCTTGGCTTGAAGAATTCGTCTTGCGGTTCTTTCTTATGACATTCTAATTCACACGTCCGTCGTACTGGAGTTGTGACCTCTCAATACGGAGAGGTTCGATCCGAAGTGACTCCTTCACCTCCGAGCTACGTAACATATCGAGTAACATCACTACAAAGACCCTTGGGAGAAACCCTATTTCGGCCGCTTGTATTTACGATTGGACCCTTTCAATCATTACTCAACATTCATAACAATAGGTGAGGATAGAATTGGCCGCCGACACAAGTCTCCGTTTTGACGGAGATTTTTCAAATCTTTTTGGCACCACACAATTCGTAATGACGGGGGAAAGGTTTTTTAGGAAAAAGAAATTTTTTTAATATTCTGAGGATCGAATACTGGAGATAGCGCGTCGGACAAAATGCTTAGAAGCATTTCTTTCGACTTTTTTTCGACAACTACTGCGGTCGATGTAATCGACTAGCCCCTCCCCTCAAAATTACTCTGTGTGTGCGTTACGTGTGCGTCAGTGTGTTGGATATCTTTAAAAAGTGTTACTTGAAGAGGTTTGCGTGTGAATAGGGGAAAAGAGAGAGAGAGAGAGAGAGAGGGAGAAAGTGATGAGTAAAATGAGAGGAAGGAAAAATAGGAGAGAAGACAATTGTGTTTATAACTGAGAGAATCCTTTTTTAAGAAAAAAAAATATGTAGAAATTTATGACTAGGTTAAATAAGCTTATATAGATATATACATTAAATGTAATTTTATATATACATAAATTTTAACTGTTGGTGTTGGTTTGTGACAACATCGTAAGCGGCCAGCCTCGTTTTCAGAATTGGCGCCAATTGTGAGTGAAGGTGTTGTCACGTTGTTGTTGTTTCCTTCTAAACTAGTGTCCACGGTTGATTCTCTTACTTGATGTTTAATGTTTTAGCACCATCATGGATGTTGAATTACAAGCTATATGCAGTGCCCTCGGTTACCAGGAAGGGTCGAAATACTTAAAAGAACCGGATTGTCTGGAATCGGTAAAAGATCTGATACGTTGTTTGAGACGAGATGACGATACGTGTTGCATTCGTCGCCAGCTGGGACAGGCAGAAATTGTACAAAGTGACTTACTACCTTTGATTAAAGAATACAAATCCGATCGCAGTCTTTTCGAGACTGTCATACGGCTGTTACTTAATCTTACACAGCCGGCACGTCTTTGTTTTGGGGGCCAGATTCCCGAAGATAAAGTTCTGAGGAACTACTACATGGAAGTAGAAAGCATTCTGAGGAACTACAAAAAGGCCTTCGTCGACGATGTGCTTTTCGCTGTACTCACCGAGAAATTAACCGATTTATTGAAACTTGACTGGGAACACAGACACGAAGAGGACCGAGTGTTGATTGAAAGGCTGTTGATCCTAGTACGGAATGTGCTTCATGTTCAGCCAGATGCCAACGAAGAAAAGAGGACGGACGACGATGCCAGCATTCACGACCAAGTGCTGTGGTCGTTACACGTCAGCGGTATGGAAGATTTACTCCTATATGTGTCTAATTCTGCTGACGAAAGACAGTACTGCATGCATACATTGGAGATTGTAACTCTGATGTTTCGTCAACAAACACCTGCCTTGCTTGCTTCGGCCGGTGTCCAACGAGCGATCAGCGAAAAAGAAAAAGATGTGAGAGAATTGGAAATTATTCGTGAACAGGAACGAATTGCTAAACAAAAACGAGTTCGATACATGAGTACAAGACACTCCCGGTTCGGTGGCACCTACGTACTTAAGAATGTCCAGTCGATTAGCGATAGAGAAGTCATCTTTCACGGATCCCTGTATAAAGCAGGTAACCATTCTTTTGATATTACTAAAAAATCTCGTGTTACCCCCAAAAACCGTGCCCCCATCACACAAGTCGATGTTGTTCGCAGATCAACTCTGAGTATTCGCCTGTGCCTAAAAGAATTCTGCGTCCAGTTCTTGGAGAACTGCTACAATCCCCTTATGTCTGCAGTGAAAGATAATTTGGTGCGTGAGGTTGCTCAAGATCATGATGAAACCTATTATTTGTGGGCCTTGCGGTTTTTCATGGAATTTTGTCGTTTGCACAGCCAACAGGTTGAACTCATTAGTGAAACTCTGTCAGTGTCTGCCTTTCATTACATCCAGGTGAATCTCTTCAATTATTATGAAATGATTACGACAGATAAGAAAGAAGCTAAAGTCTGGGCGAAACGAGTGCATCTGGCTCTGAAGGCTTATCAAGAACTTTTAATGACTCTTCATTCTATGGAAACATCCAAGAACAAGCACCTTGTATCAAGTGCTAAGGTCTTAAAAGGTAATATTTTCTACATGATGGAATTTCGCGATATATTCGTGGTTCTGTTAAGTAAGTTCGATCACAGCAAATATTCTACCTCCTATTTGACAGATTTGGTGCATGCAACTCATCTGTTCTTGAAGATGTTGGAGATTTCCCAGAAATCTAACCGATGTATCGTGGTACAAAAAAAAAAGAAAGCCTCACAGAAATCTAAAAGCTCTCGGAATAATAAAAACAACAATGCTGGCAATTCTTCGAGAACGCAATTATCTGAAGAAGAACTTCTTAATCTGTGGGATGATGTTTCTAGTGAAGTTTCTGCTGTGTTGAGTGGAGAGAATGAAATGAGTGAAGGTGTTCTCCCCTTCGATGCCGCTTCAGAAGTCGACATTGATCAACAGCGAGCAGATACTATGGTACGTATACAGACCTGCCTTCGATCAAAAAATCCTGCAGAAGCTGTGGCACTTCTCCGTGCAGCCCGGGAGGTTTGGCCTGACAACAATGAATTTGGCAGTGCTGAAATGAGTCCCGAAGATGAATTTTTAGCCCTAAGAGAGGTATTTATGGCAAATTTATCTCAGAATAGTGAAAACATGGCTGCTACAGTGGCTGAAGAATTAGAAGAACAGGAAGATGATATTGTCGAAGAGGAAATGTCTTCGGTTGTTACCAGTGAAGAAGAACTCAGTACTCGAGATTTTATTGCTAAATTTGCCAAACCTGCGATTCTCCAAAGTTACACCACCCTACTTGCTAACTTCAAAAACAATTCAGCTTTTACAAACCACTGCATCATCAAAATGTTCCACCGTATTGCTGTTGATCTTCATCAGGAGGGCATGTTCTTCCAAGCCCGCCTGTTTTGCATCTTCAGAGAAGCATTTGCCCTGTCCAAAGTGAAGCATTTTCAGGAAATAGTGCAATTTGGTGTGTTCATTGTCCGGAAATTCTTCGTTGTAGCTGAGAAGAACAAAAAAATTTTCATGGAAATGTTATTCTGGAAAACAGCCCGGGAAGCTGGAGAACTTTCGGATGGTTACTTTAATCCAAACCAAAATGTGAAACAAGTTTGGACTGAGGACCAGGAAATGGAACTAAAACGGTTGTTTGATGAAGCGAAAGAAGACCCTGAGAAGGATATTGTTGGTCATATCATGGCACATTTAACGGACGAGACCAAATCTCGTGGTCAGGTTCTCCGCCAGCTGAGAATCAGTGGCTTGATTCAATCTGCTAAAGATTTGAAACGAAAACAACCCCCATCGACCAACAGTGACAGGGCGCCATGGACGGAGGAACAAGAAACAGAACTCAGAGATGCTTTTGAACGGTTTCGAGGGTCTGATGATCCACTTGGTAACACCATGCAGAATTTGTCTTTTACTAAACCCAAGAATAAAATCAAAGATAAACTTTTTGGTTTGGATATTGTCCAGGATAAGAAAGAACTCTATAAGAAAAGATCAAGGAGGAAGAAACAGGGACGAATGGATGGGAGTGGTGAGAGTGGAAGTAACAGTGATTCAAATGATGATGATGATTGTGTTCAAGAAGGTCATGTGATGGCCACCCATTCTGATTCCTCTGGAGAGGAAAGTGATGAAGTCGAAGGAACTCGTGATATTGAGGGCCAACCTAGCAACAGTGATGACCTACCTAGCACTGATATTGAGGATGTTTTGAAATGTTTGGTGAGCCATGACTACAAAGGTCCCATCAGCTGGATCCAGAGGTCACTGCGAAGAACTGCTGAAGACAGACAGACACCGGGTACCTATGTTGGTGTACCTGTGGTACCACTTACTGAAGAAAATGAGGAGGCAATGGAAGACCCTATATTTCTTGACTTCCTGTTGCTGATTGGCCTCTCAAAGCCTATCACTGGTCAAGAGGCTTTCTGGCGTATCACTGGTGATTTGGATGGTTCCACGTTGACCATGATTGCTGATGGCTTGAATCTGGACGAGAACGGTCAGCCTACAAATACAGCAGAACTGAAGACATGGTTGGTGGCTAGGTCAGTGAAGTCAAAGACTGGTCAAAAACAAAATAAATCAAAGAAAGAGAAATCAAAAACCTCTGAAAATAATGGTAAAAGGAAGAAAGCGCTAATGGCACTGCAGAAAAAACAAACAAAAGACAAAAAAACTAAAGGAAAGAACAAAGCAAAATCCAGTAAAAACAATGATGAAGATAAAAAAAACTCAAAAAAGCAACGGCGAACAAAGAAGAAAAAGATTTCTGAAAACTCTGAAGAAGAAAATGGTGATTCCAACTCTCAACTAAATGTTTCTGGGAGTAATTCTCCAAAGTTTTCTAAACAAAGAAATTCAAAAGAGAATAAAAAAAAGAAGAGGAGGAGAATTGAGTTTGAGGACAGCAGTGATGAGGATGATGTAGAAGATAGATCTGAGAGTAATGCACGGAATGGTTCCATCCAAATTGATGATGATGATGAGAGTGGGGATGAACCTCTTATTTCTCAGGTAAAATCTAAACAAAATGCTGATGATGACAGTGATGATGATAGTGATGTACCTCTTAATTCTCTGCCAACATCCAAGAAAAAAATTAACCAAGATTTTAACGCTAACTGTTCAAAGAGAAAAGAAACTCCTTTAGCAAAGTTCAATTCTTCCGACAGTGACAGTGATGATGGCCGGTTGTTTATCGAAACTGAGTTGGAGAACTTTGACACTGTTGGAACCTCCGAAAAGAAGAAGAAGAAAAAGAAGCGTTTATTGAGTGATAGCAGCGATGAGGATGCGGGAAATCATAATGTTAGCACTGTAGACCTTCAACAAGAAAACGATGATGTTTCCCTTAATAAGGAAGCAACAGTCCCGCAGCTTGCAGGACCAAGTTTTGTGAAGAAAACCAAAAAGCGACAAAAACTGATAGACTCTGAGAGCAGTGACGGTGGCCACAGTGGGAAGACTATGGAGGAGTTGGATGACTCTGCTGCAGAAAGAAAAACGGTAAATGGAAGTAAACGGCAGAAAATTGCAATATTGGAGAGCTCTGATGATGATTCAGGTGATGAAGATAAGGAAAATCATGAAATTGATTCCACTAAAGAATTGAACCCAAAACAGGATGATGTTGATTTGTTCGACAAAGCTAAAAGTGTCCAGACCCCCAAATATGTCAAACAGAATCCAAATATTATCAACAACAATACTGTTGATACTTTCCCAGCCACTTTGTTGTCCTTACCAAATATGGAACCAGACACCAATGTCTTTGATGACCATATACCACTTGTTACTGCCATTCGCAGGAAACGTGTTCTTAGCAGTGATGATGAGAATGATTAAAGGTGACTTTCCAAATCTTTCTTGGAGTAAAAGAAATTAAGTAACCATTCCCCAAATCATATTTTCTTCCTTTGGCATCTTCTGTGACTCAAAGGCTCAAAGAATGTCTAACAGGAAATTATCATTATTATTTTTATATTTATGGAGAGTCAGCATCATATATATATATATATTGTTTTGGGATTTGGTTTGCAAGATTCTTTATGTGAGTTTGTGTATTGAAGCATATTCTGTTGTGTCCGGCGAGAGTCATTTTCTTTTTGTGCCATATAATTTAACACACTCACTGGGAAAATTTCCACTTATTTGTTTTTTAATTTTTTCGTTGCGTCTTGCAACCTTTTCAATAGTCTTGAAAAGGTTGCAGGACGCAACAAAAATTTTAGAAAAAATAAATAAGTAAATGAGTGGAAATCGAACTGGTGAGTGTGTTAAATTATAAGACACTAAAAGAGAATGGTTCTCCCCAGACACAACAGTATATATATATATATCTACACACGCATGCACACACATGCTATATTTGTATATAGCATATAAAATAAATGTAAAATAACGACACACACACACGCACCTATACACTACAGAACTGAATTGTAGCAAATTATATAAATTATAAAAACTTTTGTTTTAAATAAATTTTTTTTTTATAACACAACACAAGTGACTGAAAAATCATTAAAACTAGAAATATTTTTCAATTCCTTTTTCCTTGTAAAAGAACAGAATTCAACAGACAAATTGGTTAATAAAGAAACATTTCTTTTTTTAATTAATATTTCACTTTGTTAATTAATGACCAGCTTTGTGGTTAGTGTATCAGGTCATGATTCCCAGGAGTGCGTTGTGGCCTTAAGCAAGGCTCTTTATTTCACATTGCTCCACTCCACTCAGCTGGCAAAAATGAGTAGAACCTGTAATAGAAAAGGACCAGCTGTGTCATGCTGAGTCTCCTGGAGAACTATGTTAAGGGTACATATGTCTGGAGTACTCAGCCACTTGCATGTTAATTTCACAAGCAGGCTAATCCATTGGTTGGACCAACTGCAACTCTTGTTGTCATAACCGATGGAGTGCCAGTTACATGGTTGGCGTTTTCACCCAGAATATAACAGTAATATCTTGCCATTATCTTCATCATTAGGGCGGTGAGCTGGCAGAATCATTAGCACACCAGCTGAAATGCTTAGTGGTACTTTGCCTGCCGTTATGTTCTGAGTTCAAATTCCACCAAGGTCGACTTTGCCTTTCATCCTTTCGGAGTCAAATAAGTACCAGTTACGCACTGGGGTCGATCTAATCGACTTATTCCCTTTATCTGTCCTTGCTTGTCCCCTCTATGTTTAACCCCCTGTGGGCAATAAAGACATTATTTTTTTTAATGTCCATTTTCCATGTTCGCATGGATTGGATGGAACTTGTTGATGCCTTTCCTGTCACCAACCTTCACCTCTTTCCAAGAAAGGTAACATCCCCCCTCCCCCATGGCCAAACATCTTTTTCTTGGAAGATTGAAAACAAACAACATCACTTGTATAATAATTATATTCATTTACTACCATTATTTGATCCTTTCTATTCTAGGCACAAAGCCTGAAATTTGCGAGGAAGGGTAAGTCGATTAGATCAACCCCAGTGCATAACTAGTACTTATTTCATCGACCCCAAAAGGATGAAAAGTAAAGTCGACCTTGGCAGAATTTGAACTCAGAACGTAGCGGCAGATGAAATACTGCAAAGCATTTCGCCCAGTGTGCTAACGATTCTGCCAACCTGCCACCTTACAACCGTTATATAATGTCAAGACAAGGATACACACACACACACATAAGTGCGTATATATAGAGATGGATGGGGAGGAGAATCTTTTGTTTAGTTTCTGTGTGCCACGTGAGTAACCTTACGGATGTTTTTCAAGAACCTGTACTGTCTCCCCTTTTCATTATTCAAACCCCTCCCTCACTGTTCACTCGCATGAAGCTAATCCCCGTCCCAGGGTTTGTAGTCATGTGAGCTGCATGGCAACCTCGCTCGTGCAGGTGACATGAGAAATGCATCCAGTACACACTGTAAAATGGTTGGCATTAGGAAGGGTCTCCAGCCTTAGAAACTTTGCCAAAACAGACAACTGGAGCATGGTACAGTCCTTTGGGCACATTGAATCCCATCAAACCAGCATGGAACAGGATCACTGAGTGATGATGACGACGATGATACACACACACACACACCCACACGCCTCTAATATTTTGTGGAAACGTGTGGCCAGGGTGAAATATTGCTTTGCTAAGAAACGAGGGTTGACAACAAGAAAAGCATTGAGCTGTAGAAAATTCATCACCATGAACTCCACCAAACCCATACCAGCATGGAAAAGTGGACGTCAATGTTGTTGTTATTATTATTATTATTAATTATTACTAAATGTGAATGAGTTCTAACTCTGATATTAATAATCAACTGTCAGATTGTCGTTCAGTCCCAGATTTGATTTGATCCGAGTTAAATCTTCGCAACGAAGGGGAGATCACTGTGTTAGATTCTCCACCATCCGTCTTTTAACGTCAACTTTTCGTCGCTTGTATGGCTCAGACTGAGTTTATTGAGGCAGATTTTCTGCATTCGGATGTCCTTCCTGTTGCTAACCGTCACCTGTTTCCAAGCAAGGTAATATTTCCCCTCCAAGGCCAGACATGTTTTTCATGATAACCATTTATAATTACAGCATTCTGTCTAGACAAGGAAAAACAAACAAACAAACACACATGTTTCATATTTGTTTCAAAATATAACATTGGCTTATGTCTGTTTCAGAAATCTTTTTTAGAATTTATCTGAAAAATATGTTCTGTCAAGAAGAAGAAAAAAGAAGAATTACAAATGGCCAAATCCTGTTCTTGTTTATAGTTTCTGAGTTGTTTTAAAATATTTTGCAGCTATTTTGGTTGCTGTTTCTGTGTGACACTACTACCATAATGGATGGAACCAACTGCGGAGCACAATATTATCATCATCATCATTTAACATCCATTTTCTATGCCAGTATGGGTTGGATGGTTTGACAGCAGCTGCACCAGGCTCCAATCATCTGTGTTCGCATGGATTCTACAGCTGGATGCCCTTCCTAACACCAACCACTTTACAGAGTGTACTGAGTACTTTTTATGTGGTGCCTTAGTTTTAGGATTTCAATTGTTGTGGTGGGTGGGTCTTTAGTCATCATCACCAACATCAGTTTCACTTTCACTTTCCTGTCTCACACGCATCAAATGGGTTGTCTCTGTCCAAGCTAGTTCTTTGGAGTCACTGTCCTCCGAGATGGTTCACAGTATTAGATTTCACTCACACCTTTTATTTTTGCTATGGTTAGAGATTTTCATTTACTCAACCTGACTAAAGGGCCCTACAGGACCCTACATGGTTTCCTCCCATTCATCCACCACTTTGCCAAGGGTATTGGTTATATTCTATCATGACACCAGCACCAATGAAGTAGCCTTGCACACATAACACACACACACACAGAGTAATTTTGAGGGGAGGGGGCTTGTCGATTACATCAACCACAGTACTTGACGTAAAACATCGAAAGAAATGCTTCTAAGCATTTTGTCCGACTTGCTATCTCCAGTATTCGATCCTCAAAATTTACTACCCTATGTTGTCCCTTTTATTTCAAGTCCATGTGGCCCAGAGAATGAGTAGAAGGGAGATTTATGACAAAAGAACCCAAATGAATGGATGAAGGATGTGACAGCTTGATGGAAGAGTTATTGGGGTGAAAGACTGGCAGTTGTTATGGAGATTGTTTATAATTCCATTAAATAGACTACACATAAAAGTACCCATGCAGTGCCACTTAAAATCACCCAGTGACACTCTGAAAGGTGGTTGGCATGTTAGGAAGGGCATCCAGCTGTAGAAACCATACCAAATCAGACTGAAGTCTGGTGCAGCTTGGTCAAATCGTCCTACCCATGCCAGCATGGACAACAGATGTTAAATGATGATGATGATGGTAACTATAATACTTTGTTTTTAACGGTGGAACTTGAAGTAGTTGAAGCTATAAATAATAAACAGCATGAAGTGCCATTTTGAGTCGACCAACCAAAATTCAGTCATTCACATCCAGCCATAGAAACCATGCGGAAACAGACAACTGGGTCCTGGTACAGCTCTCCAGCCTTACCAGCTCCTGTTAAACTGTCTAACCCATGCCGGCATGGAAAATGGACGTTAAATGATGATGATGATGATATCTTTCATCTTTTACTTGTTTCAGTCATTAGACTGTGGCCATGCTGGAGCACCACCTTGAATATTTGTCAAACAAATCAACGCCAGTACTTTTTTTTTAAGCCTAGTACTTCTATCGATCTCTTTTACCGAACCACTAAGTTATAGAGACGTAAACACACACGATGGGCTTCTTTCAGTTTCCTTCTACCAAATCCACTCAAAGTTTTGGTATAATAGAAGACACTTGCCCAAGGTGCCACTCAGTAGGACTGAACCCGGAACCATGTGGTTGGTAAGCAAGCTACTTACCACACAGCCACTCCTGCAACCAAATCTTTCTCAAATTATACTGTCTGTGAAAAAAAGCGGACGCATTGGATAATGTATACTATGTGTGAAAAATGTCGGTATGGTCACGGCTGGAATGCTTTTAACAATGTCAGCTTGATCAGGGCTAGTATCAAATAGCAGTGCTATTTAAGTCTGTTCGAGTTATGTCCCTTGGACCTTTGAAAAATTGGTTCTTTTTATAATTTGATTTTGTTCTGGTTTCTCCCTTAGTCACAAGGTTTGAATTTGTGATTACGGCTGAATGCTGCGACGTGGTTTTCAAATACGCTAGAAATAGCAGCTGAATCTCTCAAAACACGCTTTACCATCGACAAAAATTAGAAGGATAAACAATGTCTGAAAAATTTGGGTGGTCATGGCAAGGATGTGTTTGATCAAAGATCTGCTCAACCACGGCTGACCTAGGGCCAAACAACAAGCAGTATTTTATCAACCCTCTGTGGTTTGACCTTAGCTGGATGTAGAAATATGAGAAATTATCTAAACCTGTGGTTCTTAACCACGGAGCATATGACCTTTGGGGACCCTTTCATCAGAGACATTCTTGCCATGACCATCCAAGATTTTGTTGCTAAAGTTTCATCATCATTGTTTAATGTCCGTTTTCCATGCTGGTATGGGTTGGACGGTTTGACTGAGGTCTGGAGAACCAGATGGCTGCACCAGGCTCTCCAATCTGATTTGGCAGAGTTTCTACAGCTGGATGCCAATGGTTGCTTTTTATATGCCACCGGCACAGGTGCTAGTCAGGCGGGCCTAGCATCGATCACATTTGGATAGTGCTTTTTACGCGCCACCAGCACAGGGGCCAGTTACGGGGTACTGGCATCAGCCACGTTCAGATGGTGCTTTTTACATGCTACCAGCATGGGAGCCAGTCAGAGGGCACTGGCCACAGCTATGGTTTATCTGCAATAAATTGGTTACAATTACACAAAATATTTTAACAATTTTTTTATACAATTCCAAATAATATTTAATCATAAAAATATAATAGGATTTTATTGAACACTGAATGGTTATGAGGGTCCAGTTGAGTAAAATAGGGGTCAAAGGAGTCCATAGACCTGAGAATCACTGAATAAATCAGGGCTGAATACTGACCCCATGGGATTCTATGTGGTTATCCAAGCGATTAATAAACAAACGATCTTGAGCCTTGACCCATTGCCTGCCATGAGCCCCATTTAGGGATCTGCTAAAAACAGTCTCACTGCCAGGTTTTGTTATATTTAAAGTGAATTGCTTATGTACTCTGCATTTGCAGAGGTGTGTTTAACAATATTTAGTTGTTAAAGTTTGTCATTATTAAATCTGGCCAATTCTAGAGGACATTTTGTGTAATAAATCACAATTTTTGAACCACAAAAATATTGACTGTTTTGAAAACCTTTTTTTTGTTTTTTTTTTGTTTTGGCATTTCCCATCAAAATATCATTCATTGATATTTCATACACTTTCACATTCGATTCTATAGTTTCATAAAAACTAATATGTTTATTATTGTAGTTGAATAGAAAAGGATAAATATGCCTTTGTTTTCAGCGATCCCCATTTGAGACTTTTCAAAAATTTACCATATTTTCCAAAATAATTAACATATAAAGAAAATTTTAATTCTCTATATTATTTGAACTCCTAAGACACCTGGCAAAGCCAAAAAATTTGGCAGTTAATGGTTAAAGGTGTTAAATTATTAATTAGCAAATTGAATCTGGAAGAATGTGAGTAATTTAAAATTAAAAACTAATTTCCAGCCAAACATTGATGTAATATTAATTAATATTCACCAAACATATTTCACATTAAATGTTCTGAATATATAAATGTAATATGACTGAATTTTTATGGTTCTTTATAAATTTTGTTAAGTATTTTCATTAAATTTCTTTAAATATTTTTTATTGAAAAGCCCAAAAGAAGAAAGGAATTTCTTTTTTTTTTTTATCAACTTTTTATCATCAATTTTTCCTTGCTTGTATGGGTCTTTGTTGAGGCAGAATTTCCATGATCGGATGCTCTTTCTGTCTCTAAACCTCACCTGCTTCCAAGAAACCTATTATATCCCAATAGCTAGACATAGTTTCCACAGAAGACTGGGATGGATAACATTGCTTGTACGATGGTGATGCTTGCTTATAGCCATTACATGATGTCAAGATAAGGATATGCACAAACTCTGACACATGCGTGCATGCGAATTTTCTGTTTTTCAGGTTTGACAAAAGCCTCAGGCCGACCAAAGCCTTGTGAGTGGATTTGGTAGACAGAAACTGAAAGAAGCCCATTGCACACACATGTATATATATATTATACATATATATGTATGTGTTGGTGTATATGTCTGTGTTTGTGCCCCCACCATGTTTACATCCCCGTAACTTAGCGGTTCGACAAAAGCGACTGATAGAATAAGTACTAAGCTTACAAAGAAGAAGTCCTGGGGTTGATTTCTTTGACTAAAAGGTGGTGCTCCAGCATGGCCACAGAGAAATGACTGATACAAGTAAAAGAATATATGCAACAACGCATAGCCTAAAGGTAAAGATGTTGCACTCACAATTGCAAGATTGTGGTTTCAATTCCTAGACTGAGCAGTGCATTGTGTTCTTGAGTAAAACTCTTCATTTCACATTGCTCTGTGATCACTGTGACACCTGATGCGTGGCACACCTGATGCACCTGTTCAGGCAACATCGATTTGATGGAGAGAGAGTGAGCTGATGTGGTGGCACGTGCTTTTGATCACTTGTGCAGGTTTTTCAGCAAAAAGCTGAACATTTATCCATCGTCTTCGACAGATGAGTCCATCGTATAAACCTCTTGGTTGTGGATGAGGTAAACCCAAAAGATGCAGGGCAAACTGGTAGGAAATGACCTTCAGATGTTGAGCTTCATAGAGAAGATGACAAAAGATTGAGGTCATTGGTGATTTGCTGTGCTTGGGAAGACCCGTCTAGTAAGTAAAAAGGAGGCCCTAAAGGTGTGTTTCTCGAGTCTATACTCCTCTAGCAGAATCGTTAACACGCTGGGCGAAATGCTTAATGGTATTTCATCTGCCATTATGTTCTGAGTTCAAATTCTGCCGCGGTCGACTTTGCCTTTCATTCTTTCGGGGGTCTATTAAATAAGTACTAGTTATGCTCTGGGGTCAATGTAATTGACTTAATCCCTTTGTCTGTCCTTGTTTGTCCCCTCTATGTTTAGCCCCTTGTGAGCAATAAGGAAATATATACTCCTCTCCCCTAATGCCCCTCCCACTTCTCATGTCCACCACTCACTGCATTCCCCTCCCCTCTATCTCCCATTTTTTTTTGCACCCTCACAAACTTACCTGCACCACAACCTGTTCCTGCTGAATCCCTTCCCACTACCCTGCAACTCATCTTCCGAACCTCACTCCTTTCATCCACATTCCCTTCCCAACCATTTTGGACCCTCTTTTCACACTCTTGCAAACTTACCCACCCATTCACCCTATTCAATCCCCTGTATTACTACACCTATATACT
This sequence comes from Octopus bimaculoides, assembly GCF_001194135.2. Classification (NCBI taxonomy): domain Eukaryota; kingdom Metazoa; phylum Mollusca; class Cephalopoda; order Octopoda; family Octopodidae; genus Octopus; species Octopus bimaculoides. Next base: position 189,125,236 of record NC_068982.1, on the reverse strand, counting down.
CTCCCCTTTAACTTGTGCCCCAACATATCTTCATCTTCTTTCTCTCCCTCTTCTCTCTCTCTCTCCCTCTCTCCTCTCTTCACCCCTCTCCTTTTCCACCAGGGTGCCACACAGTGGGACTGAACCCTGAACCATGTGGTTGGAAAGCAAGTTTCTTAAGCACAAAGCCATATCTGCAACTAGGGGTATCATTTTTAAAAATTCACTTCCGGTCTAAAAAAAACAGCTTCCATTAGATCGTTTAATTCCCGAGTATGCCTTGATTGAGTAGGTACATAATTAACGACCTTCCAATCAATCCTTTTTACCAGCAAGATGTACCTCGACCTACATTATCCAATGTCACCATAATTTTTTTCTCTCTAATGATGTGATTTTCTGAGTTATATGGCTGCTATTACTAGCAGCTCTAGTGACCACATAGACCAATGACCTAAAAACCAAAGGTGCATTTATTCTTCAATCGTACGCTAAATAGTTCATGGGGGCACGAAAGGAAATCATTTTTCTTTCCGCAAAGCCTCACTCCTTGACCTCAAATACGACCTTCTGTGATAGAGACCAGACAATTGAGGACTTGTGTACTCTAAAGTCTCGTATATTTCTATGAAAACTCGTAAATATAACTGAGGTTATGATAGATAAACGGTCTGTAAGCAAGGGTTTTCCATATATGACCATCTTGTCTTTTTATAAGTTAGGCTACATTGCTTGATGTGTGTGTGTGTGTGTGTCTGTGTTTAAGATAGCTGTGATTTTGAGAAAAACATTCGTTGCTATTTCTAGCAGGTACAATATTATGGTTACCATTTCAATTTCCGAAACGAAACTGGTTTACCCTGCTCAGCCAAGAAACCAGTTTCGTTTCGACCATTTTATAAGAACCGGTCTTTTTCGTGTTGAAGTTATTTCCCTGGAACCTCAACCGGAAGCTACTTGTGAAGGACACGACATGCTGCCTCAATAATTGTAATTTGGTGTTGTAACCCGAACATAACAACGGTCCATGGCCAAGTATCTTGCACAAATCATTGTGGCTGGAGCCCAGATCGTGGGACGGGCCTTTACGGCTGCTTTACGCCAGGAATTGAGGACTAGTCAACAAAATGCTCAGAGATCTGGCGGCGGACGAAGAGGGACCCGTCGCGCTGCCGACGACAATGTGACGGGGATTACTTTGGCCGAAGCCAAAACTATCCTCAATGTCACGGATTTGGAGGACTTGGAAAAAGTAAATAAGAACTTCAAACACTTATTTGATGTCAACGACAAGCAAAAGGGTGGTTCTTTCTACATACAGTCGAAAGTTTATCGAGCCAAAGAAAGAATTGATTTGGAAACTCAGAAGGACACACAACAAGTAAAAGAACCACCTTCGGAATCTTGATGACGGCTTTTGGGGTTTAGCAAGGAATATGTAAATAATAATAATAATAATATTAATGATATATATATATGTATATACATTGTTATATGGAGCTGTTAAAAGGAAGCTGAACAAAAATAAATATAAGAAGTTGTGTCTTTTAATTAATCTCTCTCTATTTTCGGGATTAGACACTTAAAACTTAAAACCTGATGATTCTTAGGTATTTTATATTTTCATTCAATTATATATTAACTTTTGATATTTTTAAATATATTTACTAAACGAAACCTGCCTCTCTTGTATAAATATCTCATACACCCACCCCCAGTATTTCATAAAATATGATTTAATGTGTTTTAAATGTTATTTCACATATTTGCTTGATTAGTTTATGAAAGAAATTAAATAATAGTTCAACGAATTATTCCTTGTTAATGTTGTTTAACCCCGAGCACACCTATGACCATGGACATTTTAGCTGTGACCATCCCGTCTTTTTGTGGTGTGTCCTTTCCTTATTTGAGAATGTAGTATGTGATTCGAGACGGACTCTTTATTTCTTGTAGATTTAGTGACCACATACAGGCTCCACCGTTGCCAGGTATTATATCCATGTGCTCTTGAAATAAATTGTACTTTCGCTTATATATTTATTCTTTTAAAGGAATATCAATTATAATAATAATAATAATGATGTTTTAAATTTTGTAACAAGGCCAGCAATTTTAGGGGTAGTGAGTTAATCGATTACATCAACCGCTAACGATGAAGCGCAAAGTTGACCTCGGCGAGATTTCAGGTCAGAACGTACAAAGTAGGAAGAAATACCGCTAAACATTTTGTTCGATGCGCTAACGATTCTACCTGCTCCCGCCTTAACTACTACTACTACTAATAATAATAATAATGATGATGAGTTAAAATGTATAAGGAATCTACACACGAGATTATTGTTGAACGGTGATAATTTATCAAACGAAAGTTCTATGTAACTTTCAGGTCAATCCTGATTGAGCAGAACTTCAATCAATGTGAATAATAAAAGAAAATAAGTGTTTATATAGCCGTGTGGTCAGCGGAAAAGTTGCCTTAGCAACCACGTGAGTTCAGGTTCAATGTCAATAGTCGACAGCTTGGTCCGTCCATGTTCTATTGTAACTTCGGTTTTCCCATTGCTTTTAGAGTGAATTTGGTAAACGATCCGTGAAGGCCTGTCCTGTGTGTAAGTGCGAAAAGAATAACCAACTGGTGCTTTCAAACAAAACTTTCTTATATGATATGTGCAGCGTAGCTATGTGGTAAGAAGCTTGCTTCCCAACCAGATGGTTCCGGGTTCAGTCCCACTGCGTAGCACCTTGAGTAAATGTCTTCTAGTAAAGTGTCAGGCGGACCAGAGTCATGTGAGTGAATTTGGTAGATGGAAACTGAAGGAAGCCCGTCGTATATATATATACATATATATATATATATATATATATATACACACACACACACACACATATGTATATATTTCTCTGTGTGTCTATGCTTGTTCCCTCACCATCGCTTGGCAACCAATGTTGGTGTGTTTACGCCCCCATAACCTAGCGATTCAGCAAAAGAGACTGATAGAATAAGTACAAGGCTTACAAAGAATAAGTGCTGGAGTCAGTTTGTTCAACTAAAGGCAGTGCTCTAGCATGGCCGCAGTCATGACTGAAACAAGTAAATGAATATTTGTTCCACCCGAGTGAAATTGATATTCTTATATCACTCTTTACCATCATAAACGCTTTGATTGCCCCATGGAATATATAGAACTTATAACACTATTGTCTAGAAAATCCAGTATATATCTTTTATCTTTTACTTGTTTCATTCATTAAGATCACGGCCATGCTGGGGCACCACCTTGAAGAATTTCTAGTCAAATGAACCAACCCCCAGGACTTACTTTTGGTTTTGGCCTGGTGTTTATTCTATCAGTCTATTTTGCCAATCCTGGGCTCCATGTTTGTTTTGGCATGGTTCCTAATGCCAACCACTTTACAGAGTATACTGGGTGTTTCTACCCAGTACCAGCATGGGTGCTTTTTACATGGCACCAGCAAACAAGAGCCCACAAGATTAGGAATGCTCAGCTGAAGAGGGATGTAGTGGACACACCTGTATGTGAGGACAACCCCAATTTTACTTTACTTGACATTTCTTCTCAAGCCCCACAAACTGCCAGGAGTCTTGGTCCCCTGTCCTCTGTGAGGCCCCATTTCACCACTTCATTCCATATCTTTCTGAGTCTACCCCTTCCACATTTAGAGATCAGCATTTCTTGATAAAACTGTCTTCATTTATATGCATCACATGGCCACACCAGCACCGTCTTTTCTCTTGCATGCTACATCAGATTCTTTGTATACCCAGTTCTTCTCTCAAATCACTTAGACTCTGTCCTATATGCACACTGACTTTACCCGTCCAGCAGAACATACTGGATTCATATGCCATGATTGCCCACTAGTTCCCAAAAGTTTTTTTTATTCTCTCTCTGTTTATTTCTTCATGTTTCTTTCTGTTGAAGAGCGTAGGCCCCCAGCATGGCCAGTCTACTGACTAAAATATAATATATATGTATGTATATAGGAAAAGTTTTCATCATCACTAATTGTGACTGAGGGGGCTGAAGCATCTATATTGCAAGAAATAAAAGCAAGCAATATATATATATATATAAAGACTTTCTCACCTTCCCAAGTGTCAAACTAGTGCACCTGTTTGTTTATACACCTGTCTTCGTCTTTTGTTTTTCTGTAAATTTCAACTATATACATATATATATATATATATATATATATCCAAAGGGGTGCTAAAAACTTCCTGGCTTTAAGGGTATTGTGAAAGGCCTGCTTGGAGGCCCAACCTTCCAAGTTCTTTTACAGGGATTAGAAAAACTGAAGGACTGGTGCAATAAGTGTGTGAATCTGAGATATTTTCAAACAAGGGAGTCATAACTATTGACAAGCCTATGACTGATAGGTGGAGCTAGTCTAATCTTGTGATCTGAGACACTCATGGGGCAGTTATCTCCCCTGTTATATGTTGCCTACTTCTTCCAGCGTCAGGAGTTTTTAACTCATTTCTTACAAAATAGGTGCTTTGCCACCCTCAGTCACAAGTAGTGATGATGAAAATTTTTCCTTTATCATATTATATTGTGCCTTGCTGTTTATATTAAATTTTATATATACGCCTAGTATATATATATATATATATATATACACACACATATATATATATATATATATATATAT
>NC_068982.1:189104090-189120570 GCF_001194135.2 Octopus bimaculoides | reverse complement strand
ATATATATATATATATACACACACATATATATATATATATATATGTATATATATGTATATATATATATATATATATAATATATATAAACCAAGAAAGAGACAACAAATGGGTGAGTTAATTCTAACCATAACAACCATCGATATTTCTCTCAAAATGACCGACAGACTTTGCACTTGCTCAAGATTCCTTTTGAAATCATTTTATACCAACTTTCTCATCTATTTGGATTACCACTATACATTCACCATCCACATATTTTAACATCCTCATTGATTTTAATACGGACATACAAGTACATTTATGTAAATTTATATATTATGTCTTGTGTATATGAATGCACCTATTTATGTTGTGGAGTATTCCAATGCTTTGAAATATATTGAGTGAAGATGAACTCTGACCTTTGAAATTTGTTCTCTCTTTCTTGGTTTTATATTCGTGAGGTTCTATTGGAGCGCTAATTAGTTGTGCTGTATAAGGGGATAATTAGCCCATTTATTTCTTTACTCTATATATATCATCATCATTGTTTAACGTCTACGCTTGGATAATGCTTTTTATGTGCCACCAGCACAGGCATCAGCCATGCTCAAATGGTGCTTTTTGCGTGCCACCAGCACAGGAGCCAGTCAGGCAGCACTGGCATCATCCACACTCGAATAGTACTTTACACACACACATAAGCTTCTTTCAATTTCCATCCACCAAATCCACTCAAGGCTTTGGTTGGTCTAGGGCTATAGTAGAAGACACGTGCCCAAGGTGCCGTGCAGTAGGACTGAACCTGGAACCATGTGGTTGAGAAGCAAGCATCTTGCCACACTACACCTGTGTCTTTTTCTTTCTCCCATCTCATGCGTCCTTTCTTCTCACTACACACCACACACTCATTGAAGTATATCTGCTTCATTTCTTTCCAGCCTTTGCTCTATCTACCTCAGCATCCAATGCCCATGTTTCACGCACACTTCGTCCACAAGCGCCATATTACTGTCCTTTCACTCAGAGAAACTCTTTGTTGCCAGCTGAGGTAAAAAAAACTCCTCAAACTTTCTCTCACTTTTGTTCTTTTACTGGTTTTTGAAACATCATTGCATCTTCTATTGCAAATTAGATCACCTTGGTAACAAACTACATCAGTGGTTCCCAACCTGGGGTCTTCAAACCCCTGCTGGTTTGCTAAAGTAGTACTGGGGGTCCATGAACTGAATTCAAAATTTCATATATATATATATATATCATCATCATCATCATCATCGTTTAACGTCCGCTTTCCATGCTAGCATGGGTTGGACGATTTGACTGAGGACTGGTGAAACCGGATGGCAACACCAGGCTCCAGTCTAATTTGGCAGAGTTTCTACAGCTGGATGCCCTTCCTAACGCCAACTACTCATATATATATATATATATATATGCATGTATATTCATATATATATATATATATGGATGGATGGATAGATAAATAGAGAGAGAGAGAGAGAGTGATAGAAAGATAGATACACACACACACACACACACACAAGGATAAGCATTAAAATGGGTCTGTGGGGAAACTCATTTAAATAGAAGGGTTGGTGATAACCCCTGTTGGGAACCACTGTACTGCATCATCATCATCATTGATTTAATGCCCACTTTTCTGTGCTTGGATGCATCAAATGGAACTTGTTGAGGCAGCTTTACCCTCGTCAGATGCCTTTCCTCTTACCAACCCTCACGTGTTTCCAAGTAAGGTTAGATTTGCCCCACAATGGGATATGCTTTTTGCAGAAGCTGGAAACAAATGAGCATCATTTGTATGGCAATGATGCTCATTCACAACCATCACATGATGCCAGGACAAAGAGAAGGTCACACACACATATATATACAATGGGCTTCTTTCAATTTCCGTCTATCAAATCTACTAACAAGGCCTTGGTCATCTCGGGGCTGACACTTGCCCAAGATGTCACACAGCCATGTGTGTGTGTTAATGTTTTTTAATGTTCAGTTATGATAAAAACAATTCTACATTAAGCTGATTTAAGTAAGAATGTTGTTGACAGTGACTTCAGAGTTTTGGTCAGTTAAGCCATCTTCAAACTGCAAATCATTGAAGTTAATCTTAGCTTTATATAGTCTCCATTGAGTTAAATTCTTCCTTGGGTGTGAGGTTTGAGTGGAATGGTAATTAGGTTGTAGGGTGGATTGTTATGGAGAGGTGCTTTGGAGAAATTTTTATTGATTAAGTTTGGGGTTATGTTATTGTTTAGAATTTATTCATGTAATACTTTGTAACTTTGTTCCTTTTATGAGGTGGGCACAGAATGTGTCAGCAGTTTTAATTATTTGGGGTTTTATTACATTTAATTCCTTGGTTTGACAATTTAAAGGTCAAAGGTACAAAGTCCAGTATTTTAAAACCCGTGTATGTATATTCCTCAATATATTCTCACATCACACATAGAAATTATTATACATACATATATATATATATATATATATATATATATAAATTTAATGAGAGTTTTGACGCTAATATCCATTATTATTGAATATATTTCTTTATTTCTTCTTTTCACAGTTTCGTTGATTGGCACCAAATTTGGTTCAAGTTTTTACAGAAGCATTTTTGTAATAGTCTTGCAGCAGACAGCAGAATGATGCAGTTAATAAAATCGAATTCTGTTGAGAAACTTCCCTCCAAACTTCCGTCAAACAGGCATTGTCATTGACCAAAAGAGGTTTTCTTTATAAATTCTCAGCTCCCAATAAAACACTGTTTATATACATTTCTTGACATTTTTTCTATTTTCCTCTTGTTTTATCATCATCTCAGCTATCTGAGTTGTTGTTTAACCCCAGGTCATCATCATCAACATCATTTAACATCCGCTTTCGAAGCTGGCATGGGTTGGACAGTTTGACTGAAAACTAATAAGCCGGGGCCAGACTGCACCAGGTTCTGATTTGAATTGCGAAGGTTTCTACAACCTGATGCCCTTCCTGTTAGTCTGTCTTGCTGAACTGTTAAATTATGGGGACATAAGCAAAGCAACACTGGTTGCCAAGCAGAAGAAACGCAAACATTCATACAAACACACATCCACACAATTTCCATCTACCAAATTTGGTCAAAAGGCTTTGATTGGCTTGGAGACATTGTAGAAGACACTTGTCCCATGTGCTGCTTGCTGGGACAGAACCTCATCATCATTATCATCATTTAACGTCTGTTTTCCATGCTGGTATGGGTTGAACGGTTTGACTGCGGGCTGGCAAGCCAGAAGGTTACACCTGGCTCCAGTCTGACCTGGCAAAGTTTCTACAGTTGGATGCCATTCCTAACGCCCACCACTCCGAGTGTAGTGGGTGCTTTTTATGTGTCACCGGCATGAGGGCCAGTCAGGCGGTACTGGCATCAGCTATGCTTGAATGGTGCTTTTTACGTGCCACTGGCAATGACCACGCTCGAATGGTACTTTTTACGTGCCACTGGTACAGGACCAGTCATTCAGCACTGGCATCGACCACACTTTGGCACTGAAGCCACAATATTGCAAAATGAGTGTTTTAACCACACAGCCATCCATGTACCAATACCCAAAATTTCAAAGATGGGGAGAAGGAATAAGTGTCAAAGAATTGCGTGTTCTTTGAATGGCTTCAGGATTGAACATGTGCAGTAATTAGAATCAGGAATCAAATTTTGGTAGCAGACTTTGGAGGTGGGTAGGATTACCATTTGTTCTACAGAAAGCGCACACATTTGTTCTTTTGGCTTTTTTGTTGATATTAGCAATCAATATTTCAGTTTAAGGTGACGAAAGCCAGGCAGAATCATTAGCAGAATTTCATTCATCTTGAGGTTCAGAGTTCAAATTTCACTGAGGTAAGCTGCTTTACATCCTTTCAGGGTCAATAAAATAAGTACCAGTTATACACTGGTGTCAATGTATTTGACTTGCACCTTCCCCTGAAATTGCTGGCCTTGTGCTAAAACTTGAAACCAAAATTTCAGTTGTTTGATCAGCTGACTTACTCAGTGAATTATTTGGATTGCAGTGTAAAGTGGTTGCATATTCCACAGGCATTTAACCCTCTCGCATTCAAATTACTCTGTCAAATATGATATTTATTCACATTGTTTTGAATTAATTATGCATTATCTCCATTGCATCAGGTTTCAATGATGTGATTATTTTTAGAATGACATTGTAGAATAGGTGTGAAAGGTCAGATCTGACCAGTTTGAACATAAAACAAGTAGAATATTTCGGCCATTTTAAATGCTAAAGGGTCAATTTATTTCTCAGCGCCACCTTGACTGGCTTCCGTGCCGGTGGCACATAAAAAGCACCGACTGATTTTGGCTATTGCCAGCCCCCTCTGGCCCCTGTGCTGGTGGCATGTAAAAGGCACCCACTACACTCTCGGAGTGGTTGGCATTAGGAAGGGCATCCAGCTGTAGAAACACTGCCAGATCAGATTGGAACCTGGTGCAGCCTCCTGGCTTCCTAGACCCCGATTGAACCGTCCAACCCATGCCAGCATGGAAAACGGACATTAAACGATGATGATGACTCCTCATACGCAGTGTGGAAAGACTCTCTCTCCAAAGTAACAGACATCTGTACAACTTTCTGTTGACTCAGTAGACTCAGGCTGACTCCACACCCCATACAGAAGGCAACAGTTACAATGGGTACCACACAGTGAAGTCAGATCAGAGACCTTATAATGATGAAATAACCACTCAGTCACTTCATCATTATAAAGTAGCCATTCAGTCACACTGTACACACACATACATACACACATATATACACATGTACAAACACATTAAAAGAGTCAAAGATTGAGAGCGATATAAAATTGGAGATGAAAGACTCAAATGAACAAAGACACTTTTGTGGTGAATATACATTTGGTCACATGACGCAATTAGTTAATTTTTCATAATTTAATGCAATCCAATTATCGGTTAATTTCCCCCTCCTAACTTCAAAGAGGAACCTACATAGGTGTTATAGCTCACCCACCCAGAATCATTACCGACATCAGTGAAGCAGAAATTGCTAGAACACGGAATCAAAAGCCAGTTGCAGTTGCTCACCATTTTATTCCTTGACCATTCTTTCATTGCTACGGCAATCAATTAAATTTATTCAGTGTGGACCATAATTAATGGCCAGACCAATAAAACAAGTGACCACATACATATGCTGGTGGAATCTTTGTATACAGAATACAAGAAAATAAATGATGATGGTGGTGGTGGTGGTATGCATCTACAGTGAAGGGGCGTTGCCGAGTGGTTAGAGTATGTAGCTCATGATCATTAGGTCATAAGTTCAAATCCCAGTCGTGTATTGTGTCCCTTGAGCAAATCACTTTATTTCACGTTGCTCCAGTCCATTCAGCTGGCAAAAATGAGTTGTACCTGTAATTCAAAAGGGGCCAGCCTTATCACATTCTGTTTCATGCTGAATCTCCCTGAGAACTACGTTAAGGGAATGCATGTCTGTGGAGTACTCAACCACTTATACATTAATTTCACAAGTAGGCTGTTCCATTGATCGCAACAACTGGAACACTCTGTTGTAACTGACAGAGTGCCATTTATGTATATTCATTCACACATCCTCATCGTCGTCGTTTAACGTCCGCTTTCCATGCTGGCATGGGTTGGATGGTTTGACTGAGGACTGGCAAGCCAGAAAGCTGCACCAGGCTCCAATCTGATTTGGCAGAGTTTCTACAGCTGGATGCCCTTCCTAATGCCAACCTCTCCAAGAGTGTAGTGGGTGCTTTTTACGTGCCACTGGCATCGACCACACTCGAATGGTGCTTTTTATGTGCCACCGGCATGGGAGCCAGTCAGGTAGCACTGGCATCAACCACGCTCGAATGGTGCTTTTTACACGCCACCGGCACAGGTGCCAATCAGGCGGTACTGCCATCAGCCACAACAACATATAAAAGAAAAATATGTATCATTATTATCAACACTTATTTCCGTTTTTCTTCACAGATTTTCAAACTTCACATTCTTCTACTTTCACTTTCATTCTTCCTTGTGTGTGTGTGTGTGTGTGTTGCATTTAATTGAAAAAACTTCTCATGTAACTCTGAGTATCAATCAAGTCTAATGATTAGTTACACAAAAACTCTGAGTTATTAGAACAGTTCATAAAAGTTTTACAGCTTCAATAAAACATAAATTTATTCTACCTTTGGTATTCAAGTACCATTTCCTCCACCTTGTTTTGCACTTGGGTATTTACCTGCATGTCTATAAACATAGATACACTCATACCTGTATGTGGCTGTGTGCAAAGAAGCTTGCTTCCCAACCACATGGTTCCAGGTACAGTCCCACTGCATGGCACCTTGGGCAAGTGTCTTCTACTATAGTTCCGGCTGACCAAGCCTTGTGTGTGGATTTGGTGGACGGAAACTGAATGTATGTATATATGTGTTTATCCCCCCACCACCACTATTGCTTGACAACTGATGTTGGTGTGTTTATGTTCCTGTAACTTAGTGGTTTGGCAAAAGAGATCGATAGAATAACTACTAGGCTTACAAAGAATAAGTCCTGGGGTTGATTTCTTCAACTTAAAGTGGTGCTCCAGCATGGCCACAGTCATGGCTGAAACAAATAAAGGAATAAAAGAATATATATATATATATATATTTATATGTATGTACATTTATAATATATATGTGTGTATGTATGTATATTTATAATATATATATGTATATGTATTTATTATGTATGTATTATTTATGATTATATATTTATGAATACACTGTACATTTATTTTATTTGATATATATATACACACATATACATACATATATATACATATACATACATATATATACATGTAAAAGATGCTCTAAAAAGAAACAATTTCAGAGGCGGCAAATTAATGGACTAATTTATGAAAGTAATTAGAACAGTTACAAGCCCAGCTAATTAGGAAGAAAATTAGTGTAGATGAGAATCAGGACAGAATACAAGTAAGATCATCTTGTAAATGAAATAACTTCATAAGAAGTGTGTGGCTGAGGACAAACCATTTTATATGTTGTATTCATTGCTTAGGAAAACAGCTTTGAAGCAGGGTTTGGTTTCGTGCCATAGAAGCCATGTACAAAGATGTTATCATCATGGTGAGAGATAGTTACAAAGTTTTGGAAGGAATTTGGCATGCAAGTAGGTAAGTGTCCGTCAGGGATTAGTTCTCAGCTCCCTCTTGTTTATTAGTGTTGTTTAACCCTTTCGTTACTAACCTGGCTGAAACCACTTCTGGCTCTGTAGTACAAATGTCTTGTTTTCATAAGTTTTGAATTAAAATCTTCCACCAAACCTTAGTCACAATTTATGTTCCTAACACTAGCTGAATGACAACTAAGTTATTTTACTAAATCCTTTGTTATATTTAAAATTAATTGAAAGAAACACAGAGCATCTCAAAATAAATACAGTAAAGTAAAGGTTAAGCTATGCCAAAGGAGTTCAAGAGTGGCTTCTTCTTTGTGCCAAAGACTGGGTTTTCATAGTTGAATCCTTTTCACCAGACGGAATGTCTTCTCAGCTGGTAGGATCAGATTTATATTGACTAATGACCTGCATGACTAGTGTGTGTGTGTGTAAAATCGTCCACAGAGGAAGGGATACCACAAAGAACGTTGCGTATTAATGTCCGAGTACTGCTGTAGTATGAGGACCCATACGGCAGAGACTCCATTCCTCACCCCACCCCACCGCTTCCATGCATTCCAGGAGACCTCCATTTAACTTCTCCCACGGTTCCTGTCGTCTGCTGTTAACAAAGCCCAGCAAGGGAGATAACTCCCTAGCACTAAAACCTTTAGCACGTCTCAGAATATCACACAATTATAAGAAAATTCCAAACACCAAAAGCCAAGACAAAAGTAAATTTATCTCATACAAAAGACTTGCTGGAAAAGTACACAGAACTTGGCCACCTTCTGAGGAGTGTCTGCGTTCGTTATACAGAAATGGCATCATCATCATCATCATCTGAACTTCCTCCACCCAATTCTTATTCTAGAAACAATACTTTCAGAGCATCCTCCACCATTTCTAATTTGGTCACCTAGGTAACAGAAACTATCTACAACCTCAAGAGAGCCTCCTGGGCATTTCAGAGAATCTAAGTCCTGTGTGCTCTCAGTGCTTATTGTTCCTGCATATCTACCACACACAAAGGTGACCTTATCTTTTAATCTACCTGTGATTCCACTGCACCTCTTAGGTGTCCATAGTTTACACTGGGTGCAGCGAATGGAATTACTTTCAACTCCTTTCCTACATGTGGAGCAAGTGTACATTATTTACATTATTTACATATCGTCCAACCCATGCTGGCATGGAAAGCGGACGTTAAACGACGACGACAATACGTACAGACATATATATATATATATATATATATACCGCCTGACTGGCCTTGTAGGGTTTTCGAGCGAGATCGTTGCCAGTGCCCCTGGACTGGCTCTTGTGCGGGTGGCACATAAAAGACACCATTTCGAGCGTGGCCGTTTTCGTGCGGGTGACACGTAAAAGCACCCACTACACTCTCTGAGTGGTTGGCGTTAGGAAGGGCATCCAGCTGTAGAAACTCTGCCAAATTAGATTGGAGCTTGGTGTTGTCATCCGGTTTCACCAGTCCTCAGTCAAATCGTCCAACCCATGCTAGCATGGAAGGCGAACGTTAAACGATGATGATGATGATGGATATTTGTCCTCATCTTGTTTGTTGTTAACCCATTTTTTTATATATAATAGAATATAAGGATAAAAATCACGTTAATGATTTTTTATCAGGTAGTCAGCATGCAATAAAAATTTAGAAGTAATTTATATATCAAATTAATAATTATATATATATGTATATAATTATATTAAGGGAGCAAGGACGAAAAAAACGACCTATCTCCAACATGCTTGAAAATGCCAAGGCATTCAGATACTACCTTGGTCCCTTAATGTAATTATATACATATATATATAATTATAAATTTAATATACATACATATATATATATATATGGTAAAGTTTATTTCCCAACATAACATGGCAGTCCTGACTACAACTATGCTACTATTTTTTAACCCTAGGAAAACATCTTTTCCAGCTGGTTTATCGACACAGTAAGCAAAGAGGCTTACTACTCCCTTCTAGCCTTGCTTACAGTATGTCTAGGACACAGATCATGAGTCGATCAACCAGATGGAAAAGATGTTTTCCTGGGGTTAAAAACATAGTAACACAATCCTATGCAGGACTGCCATGTTATGTTGGCAAATAAACCTTACTATCCATTACAGTTACAACATAGATCTCAACCAGAGATTTTAAACTAGTTGTTTTTCTCCTTATACATATATCCCCAAACAGTTGAAGGAATCCAGGGTAGAGGGAGACCCAGGAAGACATGGGATGAGGTGGTGAAGCATGACCTTCGAACGTTGGGCTTCACAGAGGCAATGACGAAAGATTGAGACCTCTGGAGATATGCTGTGGCTGAGTTCACAGCTGTAACGTATGTCAGTGTTGTATAACCAGTCCACTCAAAAGTACCTTGGATCGTAGGGCAACATACCGTACTTGAGGAGATCTGTTGAGTCAAGTACATCAAAACCAAAATCAAATGGAAATTGTAGTTGTGATCCCCATGCCGGTGGCACATAAAAAGCACCATCCGAATGTGGCCGATGCCAGTGCCGCTTTGACTGGCTTCTGTGCTGGTGGCATGTAAAAAGCACCAACCGATCGTGGTTGTTGCCAGCCTCCTCTGGCACTGTGTCGGTGGCACGTAAAAAGCTCCAACTACACTCTTTGAGTGGTTGGCATTAGGAAGGGCATCCAGCTGTAGAAACACTGCCGGATCAGACTGGAGCCTGGTGCAACCTCCTGGCTTCCCAGACCCCAGTCGAACCGTCCAACCCATGCCAGCATGGAAAACGGACGTTAAACGATAATGATGATGATGTTCTGTTTCCTGTTATGCTAAGAAACGGTGCACACTTCCAGAATTTTCAACTAAAGTCAAATATAACGAATTACTCCATTGAGTTGTATTAGTTGTAATAATGAAGTCAAACACCAAACAGTGATGTTTTGAAATCATTTAATACACATGTTTCAGGTTTGTATAATAACAGGAAATGCATCCATTACGTAAACCTTCCTCAGTCAAATGTCTTCCTTATTTTATATTACACAAACTTGAAACATATGCATTTAAGAATTTCAGAATGTCATTATTTGGTTTCAGTTCATTATTACAACTACACACACACACATATCAGTAGTTTTCTAGCCTTCCTACCTAGCTTTTTCCATTCTTATAAATTCCCATTTATTATGTAAAAACAATCGTTTATAACAAACACAACCATTGTATTTCTCTGTTATTTTCTCTCTTACATTTTTTTTAGAATTTTCTTTCATTCTGTATCTTTGCAATTCAATCCAAACAAGACAGCTTCTATGTTTGTCACTCCATCAGCAAGAAACAGCAGCCAGGTTTTTTTGTTTTTTTTTTTCTGAAATAACTTTCGACCATCTTAAAAGTAAGACTAATGAGATCATGTAGTTTGTGAAACTACTTTTGAATGAAGGTCTATTTGATAAGAACTGACCCAGGGCTAAGCAACACCAACAACAACAACAACACTAAACTACTTATATAAGTAATTAACACACATATAATGAATGTAGCTCTTAGGTTGGCCATCTCATGGGAACCATTAATACAATAAGATATATTGAAGAAAAGTGTTGTGAGAGACGTATTAGCGGTTGATTGATGGAGCAAACATCTTGCATTCACAATGTCAGACTCATATTGCAAAGAGAAGGAAAATGAAAGTCCTGAGAGAGAATAATGTGTTATTGAATATAAGAATTACTCTTGTAGATTCAAGCATGGCAGTGCAGTTAAGAAAATCGCTTAATATCCATGTGGTTTTAGGTTCAATTCCACTGCACAGCACCTTGGCCAAATGTCTTCTACAATAGAGCTTGGCCAATGAATAACTTGTGACTGAATTTGGTGGACAGAAAATGTGTGGAAACCTGTTCATCAACATCATCCTTTAACATCCATTTTCCATGCTGGTATGGGTTGGACGGTTTGACCAGGGATGGCAAGCTGGGGAGATGCACCAGGCTCCTGTCTGATATGGCTTCGTTTCAACAGTTAGATGCTCCTCCTGATGCCAACCACTTTGTAGTGTGTCTGGGTGCTTTTAATGTGCCACTGGCTCAAGCGCTTTTGCAATATATACATACATATCACGGTGGTGCACCAGCATGACCGCAGCCACTTGGCTGAAACACATAAATAAATAAATACATATATATATATATATATACATACATATATCCAGTACTGCCTGACTGGCTCTTGTGCCAGTGGAATGTAAAAAGCACCCACTACACTCACAGAATGGTTGGTGTTAGGAAGGGCATCCAGCTGTAGAAACTCTGCCAGATCAGATTGGAGCCTGGTGCAGCCTTCTGGCTTGCCAGACCCCAGTCAAACCGTCAAACCCATGCCAGCATGGAAAGCAGATGTTAAACGACGACAATGATGATGATGATATATACATATATACAAACACATATTTATATAGAGACATACATACATACATACATACATGCAGATTAACATCTCTATCAATGAACTAACTGTTTTCCCTGTATCCGATGAAGAATGTTACAGGTACCTTGGGTCGGATGAAAACATATCTTACGATGGCACCTGTAATGGGACATGTATCACTAAAGAAGATTATAACCAAATAAAAAAAAATATGGACCTCAGAACTCTCTGCATTCAATGAAACCGTGGCCCACAATGTGTTTGCAGTGCCAGTACTCATACCAACATTTGGGCTGCTTGATGAGATCTGAGCCTTTGATGTGAAAACTCAGATGATGCTAATCAACTTACATAATTTCCACATCAACAACGACATTGACCGTTTCCACCTAAAATGAAAACAAAGCAACAGTTGCTGAACATTGATCTGAAATGCCTTTGAATGTCGTATCCTATCCCTTCAGCAACATCTTTCAACCACCAAGTGTCGAAGTGCATCCCTTGACCAAGTTGGCACACATGAGGCTGATAACATCATGAGACTTAAAAAGCAGCTCCTTGAGCAGCATTCCTTATCTGATAACCTTAAATGCATTCCCAAAGAAGTCGCATGACTCTACCGCAACGTATCATCAGATGAAAGGATGAGCCTATGCGAGCAGAAGACCATGCATGGATATGTTACTAGAAAGCTCCAGAGTGATGGTAACATCGATCCTCAAAGCAGTTTATCAGGGACAAAAGGCCGGATTACTACCTCCCACTTTGAAGGGTATGCATTTGCAATCCAGGAACAGGAAATATCATCCAAGTACCTGATGCACAAAAGGGATAGTGATGCAGGAAAAGCAGTAAAATGTGACAACCGATGCAGACTTTGTGGAGTCAACACTGAGGATATCACCCACATCATAACCAGTTGTCCGAAAATGTCACAACCATATTATTTACCAATGAGATATGATGTTGTAGCTAGGACCCTCTATAATGAAATCCATCGGAAGGATAATGTCGAGGACAAAGAAATAAGAACCCACAATATGGTAGAAGCCATAGCCACTCGTAATGAAAAGGAATACTGGTGGAATGTACCAGTGAAGAACTCAATAAAGTGTAAGCTTAAAAGACCTGATATAATGATTTGGGATAGAGAAGAGAAACTGTGCACGGTTGTGGAAATTATCTGCCCAGAGGATGTTAACATAAAGCTGAAGATCAGTGAAAAAGAGAACACCTATGCGGAACTATTGAGAAATCTGCAGTTACTCTATCCAGATTACAAGTTCACGTTTATACCTGTAATCATTAGGGCCCTGAGATATGTAATACACTGCCTAAATACCAATCATAATAAATTAGGGTTCTCAAAACCAGAAAGGAGAAAGCTAATTCAAAGACTACAGATCCAATCCATCACTGGAACTGTAAAAATCTGTAAAACTTTGCAGAAATTTATCATTTAAATATATATGAGTATGTCTAGATATGCAACTATTTGCATGACGATACATACATGAAGCAAAACATACAAATCTGCACAAATACATACAAACAAAAAATACCCTGTTGATGTTGAAATTCCAGTGAAGGAGCCTTGGATCTGGGTTAGAAACCGGCTCTTTTTCTGTTTGCAAGAAATCTTGAAATAAAACTGAATAATGATATACATATATGTATATGTATGTGTGTGTATATATATATACATACATACATACATATATATGTATATATATATAAAAATGGAACAAAAACGGAATAGAGGGCATTAAAACGTTCGGACAGATTGACGATACAAAGGCAGACAAGAGAAACAACAATTAGAAGGACAGGCAAAAAAAAAAGATGGGTCATTCGTGGCTTTCTTTCCTCAGGCAAGTTCTAGAGGTCACGACCATTTCGGGCAGTTACACTTGAGATGGTTCAATCTGGTTGTCCCCCAAAAAAGTCTAAGCTAAGAGCATTAGACCCCTTTGTAAGAAAGCTAGCGAATGTGTACGGCAACAAAGACACAAAAACAAATAAACAAACAAAAAAACGGAGAACATTATACACAATTATGAATACAAACAACAAGAAATAACAACAGGCGTCTTTTGACTGAGAGCGAATCAAATTGAACTGGAGTGTATGAAGTGAAAGCCTAAAGACAGGAACATAGGGGATGGACATAAGAGGTGTTGGCGGTCGGCAATCAGGCCAAGAAAAAAAGATCATGGCTAGCCAGACACCGGTCACGTGGAAGGAGGAGGGATGAGTAGGGGACAGCGGGATTGAGGGATAAGAAAAAAATATCAGTGAAACACTGGGAGTCGATGTTATCAACTAGTCCCCCTCCCCACAAATTTCAGGCCTTGTGTCTTTAGTAGATTAGTAGAAAGGATATTCAGCCTTCCCCCAACCACATAAACACAAAAGAATAGATTCCCGTGGGAGAATCTGTGATTTACCAATTCTCATTAAATGATGCTAATATCATTCATTGTTTGCTTCTTTCAGACTGTGGTCATACTGGGGCATCGCCTTGAAGAATTTCAGTCCAAAGAATTGACCCAAGGACTTATTTGTTTTTGTAAAAACCTGGTACTTATTTCATTGATCTCTTTAGCCAAACTGCTAAGTTACAGGAACATAAACACATTAACCCTTTCAGTATCAATCCGGCTGAAACCGCTTCTTGTTCTGAGTACAAATGTCTTGTTTTCATAAGTTCTGAATTAGAATCTTCCACCAAACCTTAGTCACAATTTATGTTCCTAACACTAGCTGAATGATGTGTGTGTGTGTGTGTGTGTGTTTGTGTCTGAGAGTGTGTATTTATATGTAGTTGTGTGGGTGCTTCTGTAAGTCTGTAAAGAAATACTTGAAACCCAAGTTTATAATTGCTATAGACATGTACAGTGCAATGAGTAGTGTTTCGTGTTTAGTGTAATGTGTGCAGAGAGTAGAAGTGTGTAGAAGTGTTTAGTGTTCCGTAAGAGAAAGATAAACAGACCTGGCCAATCAATAGACCGGACGGAAATTGGGTCAGAAAACCTAAAATTGTATTCAGTAGCTTGACCAGCAGCCAAGTCTCATAGATATCTATGCATACGTATATATGTATATGTGTATACATATGAATATATACATATATATATATATATATATATATATATATATATATAGATAGATAGATAGATAGATATACTCATATTTATATACACATATAGGTACAGGAGTGGCTGTGTGGTAAGTAGCTTGCTTCCCAATCACATGGTTCCGGGTTCAGTCCCACTGCATGGCACCTTGGGCAAGTGTCTTCTACTATAGCCTTGGGCTGACCAAAGCATTGTGAGTGGATTTATTAGACAGAAATTGAAAGAAACCCACCATGTGCATGTGTGTGTGTGTGTGTGTGTGTTTGTGTTTGTCCCTCCACCATCGCTTGACAACTGATGTTGGTGTGTTTACATACCCGTAACTTAGCGGTTTGGCAAAAGAGACCAATAGGATAAGTACTAGGATTACAGAATAAGTCCTGGGGTCAGTTTGCTCGACTAAAGGCAGTGCTCCAGCATGGCTGCAGTCAAGTGACTGAAACAAGTAAAAGAGTAAAAGAGAATATATACATATATACATATACAGGGTGTGTAACATATTTGAGGACAGATTTATGTTTAAAAAAAACAAAACAGATATATAAAAACAGATAATAACTTTATTCATCAAAAAAATGCTATGAGGATAAAAATAAACCTTCTTTTCTATAATGTTATTCAATAAAGCCACCTTCAGCTTCAACAAATGCTTCTATATGAGATCTAAATATATGCTCGAATCAAGTGGTCCTGGTTCATTTTGGACATTACTCTGACTATAGCAGCTTTCAAAGAATCTTTGGTGTCATGGACGTGTTCATTGACCTCTCTCTCAACAATGCTCTGCATGTAATAGTCCAATAGATTGAGATCTGGGGAATTAGGAGGTCAGATATCAGGAGTTACGTGATCATATACAGTTTCAGCCATCCATTCCTGTGTTACTAGAGCCACGTGTGATAGTGCAGAGTGTTAGTGAAACACGCATGGCCTTCCATTGCATACACTGTCTATCCAGGGCTTAGCAATTGTTTCCAGGACCTCAATGTAGGCGGCAGAGTTAACTCTAAGGCCTTGTGGAAAGAAGCAAGGAGGCATCACATGTCCCTCATTGCTGACAACCCCTAAAACCCTGACAGTTGCAGGAAATTTTGTATGCATAACACTTGGAACTTCAGAAGGGTCTGCACATAACCATCTGTCATTTCTTCAGTTAACCTTTTGATCTTGGTCGAAGTATTTCTCATTTTAGAAAAACCAAATCAAATCTTCTTCTGCTGGGTTTTTCAGTTTATTCAAGAGCCTTTTAGATCTGATGTAGTGATTTTCTTTTGCTTTTTCAGACAAATTGACCTTTCCTCATCAGATAAGACTTATATCTAATGTCTTCGTGGACAACATTTCTGACTGTTCCTTCTGACACATGCAGATCTTTTGCAATTGACCTCATGGACTTTCTGGAATTGTAATCAATGCTGGATAAATTCAGGTCTTCTGGTGATTTCAGTTCGTTTAGAATGCTTTTTATGCTTTGATACTGGTGATACGTTTCCATCTTCAGTCTCTAGCTCCTTACAAACTTTGTAGACGAAAGATCTGGCAACTTTTAAAAACCAAGTTATTTCTAAATCGCTATGCTCAGCCTTTATAACCACAATAACAGCATGCCTCTTCATTTCTTGAGTAAGATGAGGACCTGCCATTATTATTTTCTGAAACAAAGATTATACAGAGTTAGCAAAAAATGTAGCAATGACCCCAAAAAGGTA
>NC_068982.1:189102948-189104080 GCF_001194135.2 Octopus bimaculoides | reverse complement strand
TATATATATATATATATATATATATATATATATATATGCATAAAATAGACTCCTTAATTTGCCAGGGGTTATCTCTAGAGGCAGTAGACAGTTTCTGTTACTTTGGTGACTAAGTTAGTAGTGGTGGGGTGCGGCTGTTCTGGAAGTATAGCTGTGAGAATAAGAATAGGCTGGGCAAAGTTCAGAGAGCTACAACACCTGTTAGTAACAAAGGGCCTCTCCTTCAGAGTGAAAGGTAGATTGTATGATGCCTGTGTACGAACAGCTATGCTGCATGGCAGTGAGACATGGGCTGTGATTACTAAGGATATGTGAAGACTTGCAAGAAATGAAGCCAGTCTGTTTCATTGGGTGGGTAATGTCAGGGTGGATATAGGAGGGTGTGTGTCTAAGTGATCTGAGAGAAAACTGAGAACATGTAGCATCAGATGTTGTGTGCAAGAGAGAAGACTGCACTGGTACGGTCATGTGACGTGTATGAATGAGGACAGTTGCATCAAGAGGTGCTGATCTCTAATTGTGGAGGGAACATGTGGAAGGGGTAGACATGGGACAATGTGGTGAGAAAGGATCTACCAACGTTGGGGTTCACAGAGGGTATGACAGGGGGCTGAGACTCCTGGCAGTTTGCTGTGCTTGAAAAGACAGGCTAAGCTGAGTAAAATCGTGGCTGCCCTTGCATACAGGCTTGTCCCTTGCGATCCTTTCCAGCTGGGCATCCTTAATCTTGTGGATCCATCCTTTATCTTGTGCCATGTAAAAGGCACCCAGTAGACTCAGTAAAGTGGTTGGTGTTAGGATGGGCATCCAGCCACAGAAACCATGCCAGAACAGACAATCAGAGGCTGAATAGCCCTTCAGCTGGTTAGCTCCTGTCAAAGAGTCTAACCCATGCAAGCATTGGAAAATGGACGTTAAATGATGGTGATGATGATGATGACGACAACGATGGTGTATACATATATACATACACATATGCATATTTATATACCACTTTAATATGCATTATAAATTATTTGCTTATATAAGTACATGTGTGTGTATGTGTGTGTGTGAGTGAGTGTGTGCATGTGCATGTGTATATATGTATATATATATATATATATATATATATATATATATATATATATAT
>NC_068982.1:189101261-189102010 GCF_001194135.2 Octopus bimaculoides | reverse complement strand
GTTTGTATGTGTATATTCAGAGTGTTTTGGGGAAGTACTTGTCAGAATGGTAAACAGAAGACATAAAGACTGAGAGAGAGAGACAGACAGACAGACAGACAGAGACAGACAGACAGACAGAGACAGACAGACAGAGACAGAGAGAAAGGGAGGGAGGGAGAGAGAGAGGAGGGAGCAGGATGGCGGCAGTGGGGCTTGGATTGTTGAGGATTTGTCCGAAGACGGCCGTCTTTCTTAACAGCACCAGGCCATAGAAACAAACAGTGCAAGGTTTTTGCTTCTCAACTTGACAAGTGAGACGGCGATATTTCTGGCAGTTAATCTTTTCTAATTTTAGACAAATGGTAATTGATTGCTGCCGGAAATAGCTACAAATAAACAATCATGTCTATCATCATCATCATCATCATCATCATCATCATCATCATCATCATCATCATCCTCCTCCTCATCATTATCACAACCATCATCATCATCAGCAGCATCACCCTCATCTACATCATCACCACCACCATCATTATCATGACCATCATCATCATCATCACCAGTATCACCCTCATCTACATCATCACTACCACCATCATCATCATCATCATCATCATCATCATCATCATCATCATCATTACCACAACCATCATCATCATCAGCAGCATCACCCTCATCTACATCATCACCACCACCATCATCATCATCATCATCATCATCATCATCACCATCATCATCACCATCATCACCACCACCATCATTAT
>NC_068982.1:189098261-189101052 GCF_001194135.2 Octopus bimaculoides | reverse complement strand
ATCATCGTCGTCGTCATCGTCGTCGCCATCAGGATTTTCACAGCTAGAATTCCATTGATCACAGACCTGTTTGGTTAGGGCTGACCTAGCGCTAAACAGCAACATTTAATCAGCAATGAATAAATAAACAAACACACAAATAAATAACATTTTGAAAATATTACAATGACTTTCAGACAATAACATATGACCCTCCCTTAGGAATTACACAACAAGGCATGCTTCCAGTCAGCCGCTCGCTGCAACAAACATCGACCAAACCTGGGACAAATTCAGTGTAAAGAATATGGTTTCATGGACAAACCCAGTTCCAGCTTATCATCATCATCATCATCATCATCATCATCATCATCATCATCATCATTGTCGTTTAATGTCCGCTTTCCATGCTGGCATGGGTTGGACCATTCGACTGAAAACTGGCAAGCCAGGAAGCTGCACCAGGCTCCAATCTGATCTGGCAATGTTTCTACAACTGGATCCCCTTCCTAATGCCAACCACTCCGAGAGTGTCGTGGGTGCCTTTTACATGCCACCGGCACAGGGGCCAGAGGAGCTGGCATCAACCATGATCAGATGGTGCTTTTTATGTGCCCCTGGCATGGAAGCCAGTCAAAGTGACACTGGCATCAGCCACGTTCGGATGGTGCTTTTTACGTGCCACTGGCATGGGGGTAACAACTACAATTTCCATATGATTGTGATTTTGATACTGATGTTGATGTTGATATGCGTGTGTGTGTGATTGTGTTTATGTGTCTGTGTTTGTACCACCACCACCACTTGACAACTAATGTTGGTGTATTTACCTCCCTGTAACTTAGCAGTTTGGCAAATGAGATCAATAGAATAAGTACTAGGCTCACAAAGAATAAGTCCTGGGGTCGATTTGTTCGACCAAAGGCAGTGCTCCAGCATGGCTGCAGTCAAAATGATTGAGACGAGTAAAAGAATAAACCCATTTCCAACTTAACCCTTTTGATACCAACCCGGCTGAAACAGTCTCTGGCTCTGAATACAAATGTCTTGTTTTCATAAGTTTTGAATTAAAATCTTCCACCAAACCTTAATCGCAATTTATGTTCCTAACACTAGCTGAATGATAATTAAGTTATTTTACTAAATTCTTTGTTATATTTAGAATTAATTGAAAGAAACACAGAGAATCATCTCAACAGAAATACAATGACAAAAGGGTTAAATAGTCCTTCCAGCATGACTCACAACTCTGGTGCTGCAGTCACTCTCTCATGCCATTCCATTGTCACTGAGTGTGGTTAAGAGCTGTCACGATAAACATAAGAAAAGGGATATGAGATACTGGTGGTTATGTTGGCTTCCGACTGCATATAATGAATGCACGACACTCGTGAGCAATTAACAGGATTTTATTTCACTGCACAAATATTTCTCCATGTTGGTCAGTAATTAAAAATGTAAAAACAAAGTTTGTATACTGGAAAGGACAAATAGTTAATCAAGAAGGCTCAGTAATTAAGCTGCAAAAACAGGAGAAAATATACACACCGGGTGCATGTGATTGAACTGTGGGTACTGACGAGGGTGAGTAAAGAGTCATGATAACAACTGTTTAAAGCAGCAAAATGGGAAGGTGGTTCGCTTAAGTGCGGGTGACCACAAACTGTGGCAAGAAGTGTAATGTGAGAAGTGAATTAGTCAGTCTCTACACAACAGGCCTGGTAAGAGTGACGATGTATTTCATCCGGTCATCTTTGACAATCTGCCAAGGGACATTCTGGAGGCTTCTAGAAAGAGACATGACAGGATGTCTGGATGCTGATTAGTCCATAACTCGGCTGATCACATGAAAAAGCTGTTGCTAAACTGTGATTTTAACTTGACAATTTATCAATTCGGTTTCAAACCTTGCTCCACCATATCTATTTTCAAAATATGGAGAGGCAAAGGGGCAGGGATTTCACACATTGTTAGCTTATTTTATTGACTCCCAAGGGGTAAACTGCAAGGGTGGCCAGGGCAGGAATTGAACTCGGAACACAGAGTGACACAAGGCATTTTGTCCTATGATCTAACAATTATGCCAAGTCATTGCCTCATCTATTCTATAATAAAGATGGACACTAGCTAATTAGTTTGAATTATGTAACTGTTACTAAGAATTATAATATATTTTTATGAAAATGTGGTTTTTAAGATTCTTTTATTGTTGAATATTTTAAGTACATGCTTCAATCACAAATCAAATTTTTATTCATTATCATCATCATCATCATCATCACCATCATCATCATCATCATCATCATCACCATCATCATCATCACCCAGCTATAGAAACCTTGCCAGATCAGATTGGAGTCTGGTGCAGCCTCCTGGCTTGCCAATCATCAGTTAAACCGTCCAACCCATGCCAGCATGGAAAACAGACGTTAAACCATGATGATGATGATGATGACAATCTCTATATCTATGTGTGTGTGTCTTTGTGTCTGTGCTTGGTCCCCAACACCTCCACGACATGACAACCTGTGTTGGTTTGTTTACATCCCTGTCACTTAGTTTAGCTAAAGAGACCAATAGAATAAATATCTGGCATTAAAAAAAAAACAAACAATGACTGAAACAAGTAAAAAAAAAATAGATAAAATGTAAAAGAAACAATGTTTCAAAATTTTGTTTATTCTTTTGTCACCAATCATTAATCTGTGACATTTATGGAAGAATTTGAGTGATTTTTGGGATTGAAACACAAAATAAAAGACATTTTTGATTTCCTCGTTATTTTCCTTTTAATTTTTAATAATTGTTGTTG